>NW_005841962.1:2038233-2045712 GCF_000455745.1 Alligator sinensis | reverse complement strand
AGGGGGAGAAGGGAGCGGGCCCCCCCTGCCCCTAGTCATGCCCCTGCTGTAGCTGCCCCACCCCACAACCTTCATCTCCTACTGCAGCCTGTCTACCTGAAGATGATGCCATGGCTGAGAGGGTGCAGGTCTCCTCTGGGCGCAAGGCCAAGAGGAAGGCCTGGGTGCAGCTGGAGCCCTCTGATGTGAAGGACTCCTTCCCACCCCCCCCATCCCAAGACCACCACATGGGGGGAAGGAGCGGCCCAGCTTCTGGGGGCCTCCCTGGCTGTGCCTGACACCCCACCCCTGGGAAAGATCAAAAGGGTGATCCCCATGGAGGAGGTTTCAGGGCTGTTGGACAGTCCTGAACAGGAGCCTATGGAGGAAGCCCCTTACTCTGCTGGCCAGGGCCTACCCTCTGAGACCATAGGCACACAGGCTGAGGCCTTGCCAACCCAAAGGAAGGTCTGGCAGTGGAGCCCCCACTCTGACAATCTGAGGGAGACGGGGGCCCTGGAGTTCACCCCAGTAAATCCTGAGGAGGAAGGTCCCCTTTCCCAGGACCCCAAGGCAGACACCGAAGCCACCCCAGTGCCTAACGGGTCTCTTCCCTCCCAGAAAACCGCACTTCCAGCCTGCCCCATGGTCCCATGCCAGAGAGGGTTGGGGTGGGGTTCCCTAATCAACAGGCCAATCTTGTTGCAGACCCCCCAGGACTCCGGCTCCACCCTACCATCTTGTAAAGGATCCCCACCCCCATCATTACCCCCCACCCCTATCCCAAGGGGCTGCAGAGCTCTTCCAATCCCAACCAGAGTCCGGGGGCTTAGCCTGAGGGGGTCAGACAATGCCTAAGGAGCCCACTGAGTCCCAGGACCAGAAGGAGGATGCCTGAGAACCGGCAGGCTCCATGAAGCCTGCGGACCTCTCAGCTCCTGCAGTCCCCAGGGGTGAGCTACTTGCATTTCTTGACCGCGAGTACACCCGGCAGTTCGCCAGCAGGATACAACTTTCCTTGGACCACTGGGGAGATTTTGACAGCATCCTCACCACTGCAAGGGCGCTGGCAAGGGAAGGCAAGGGGTCAAAAAGGTGCAATGCCCGGATATATAGGCAGGCCCGGAGTTTCATAGACACCCTCTATACTTATAGAAAGGTGCTGCATGAGCCAGTGGGCCTTTGAGATGCTTGCCCCCCTGCTGACCTGTCCACTCCACCCCCCAGCCATGAGGTCATTTAAGATCATGACCCTCAATGTCCATGGCTGCTGGGCGCTCTCCTTCCTTCAGGAATGGGGGTACCCCATGGTATTCTTGCAGGAGACCCTGATGACTACAGACGATGAAACTAATTGGAAGCTGGAGTGGGGAGGCAAGGTCTTTTTTAGTCATCTTGCAGCCACCTCTTGCAAGGTGGCCACCCTGTTCTCCCCAGGCCTGCAGCCTGAGGTTCTCCAGGATGTTGAGGTGGTGCCAGGCCACTTGCTGCATCTCTGGGTCCAAGTGCAGGTGCTGGTCCTGAACCTTCTGAATGTGTATGCCCCTGCAAAGGACCTGGAGTAGGTGGATTTTTTTTCCACCAGTTGGCCACTTACATCAGCACCCTCAACCCTCGCAAGTGCCTGGTCCTTGGCGGGGACTTTAATGTCACCCTAGATGTGTGAGACTGGTCTGGCAGGGAGCGGATCCAGGCCTCTGTGGTCGTCCTCAGGGAGATCCTGATGGACAATTCCTTGGGGGTTGTCTGGCATGCCTGTCACCCTAATGGTCCCCCTGCCTTCATCTTTGTGAGGGTGGGGGAGGAGCAGGCATGCCAGTCCTGGCATCTCTTTGCTGCATTTTGCCTGGGCCCACTCCTCTGGCATCTGACTGACTCCTTTCAGCGATCACCACCTTGTCTGGGCCCAGGCCATGCTAGAGCCTGGACATCCAGGGTCAGCCTACTGGCATTTCAGTGCCAGTCTTCTGGATGATGTGAGCTTCAGGGAGGCCTTCCAGGAGTTCTGGTTGGCTTGGTGGGAGCAACAGGCAGCTTTGGCTCAGAGATGGTGGGATGTGGGGAACGTACGCACCTGGCTTATTTGCTGCAGCTACACTCGGAGGCACACCCGGAAAAGGGAGGTGGTCCGGGAGTAGCTCGAGTGGGAAGTGCTGGAACTCAGGAGATGCCTGGCCACTGACCCAACCAACCTGTCCCTCTGCAGAGAGTGTCAGGAGAGGCTAGAAGAGCTTTGTGCTTTGGACAATCACCGCACCTGCAGTGCATTTGTCCATTTGCATGCCCAGTTCCTTTGGGAGATGGGCCATGGCTCCCACTTCTATGCCATGGAGAGGAGGCAGGGGGCCAAGAAGTACATCATCTGCCTTCTGACGGGAGACGGCACCCCCCCCTCATCGATCCGGGTGAGATGTGCTGGTGCATGCCGGCCTTATACGAAGAGCTCGTCTCCCTGGATCCGACTGACGCTGAAGCCTGTCGGATCCTGTGGGAGGGTCTCCTGCAGGCCAGCATGGGTGACTGGGGGTGGCTGGAGGCTCCTCTCACCCTGGCTGAGTTTTTGGCTGCCCTCCACTTGATGCCTGGCAGCAAGGCACCGGGCATCGATGGGTTGACCACAGAGTTCTACCAGACCTTCTGGGACATCCTCAGCCCGGACTTGCTGTGGTCTGGGCCAAATCCAAAGGAAGCAGGGAGCTCCCTGTATCATGCTGGAGGGCCATCTTAACCCTTCTGTTGAAGAAGGGGGATCCCCGCGACCTGAGGAACTGGCATCCTGTGTCCCTCCTCTGCATGGACTACAAGGTGGCAGTGAAGGCCATCTCGCTGCGCCTGTGGTCCATGCTGACAGATGTGATCCATCCCGACCAGACGTACATGGTGCCTGGATGTTCCATCTTTGACAATCTGTTCCTGGTTTGGGACCTCCTGGAACTAGTGTGCCGGGAGGGCCTGTCTTTCACCCTCCTGTCCTTGGACATTTGACAGAGTGGATCACAAGTACTTCACAGGCATGCTGCAGGCCTTTGGCTTCGGTTAGAGCCGCCCAGAGGGTTTATGGGGCCTGGGGCAGGTGTGATGTTGGGGGCCCCACCACTGCCCCCTACAAAGACCCATATGTGTGTGTACAAAGCTGGGGGACCACGTGCGAGAATTCTTGCACACACACATCACATGCGAGAATTCTCACATGCGGCTCATCTTTCCCATGCCCCGTTTGTTCCCATGGCAAGGAGGGCTAGGCAGAGAGAATTTACCTTAGAGACAGGTTACTAAAGCAAAATGACATTAACAGTTTTGCAAGTGAAACATTTATTAAACTTATGCTACAAAATTAGAAACCTAAGAACAAAATGAGAAGAGGAAAATTTAAGTAAAGTATTTCTTTCTCGCCTTCATGAATGCAAAGTCATCAATTACATCATCATAATTTATTTGCTTTGCAAGTGCGTTCTCCACTGAAAGCATGATCAAATGGTTCAGCCTATCCTCCCCAATCGCTGACTGCAGGTAGTTCTTAATAATCTTAAGCTTACTAAAAGTGCATTCCCCGGATACAACAGAGACTGGCAAGTCAATGAGCATTCTCAAGCAAATGCATATCTGAGGGAACACAGATTCTACACCTTTTCCATAAATCTGGTTGAGAAGCTCAAGTGCAGTGCCCATGGCTCCTCCAGAGGTGCACAAATTCAAGTATTTCCTGATTTTGTAAAACAGGCAAAGTTCTTCTTGCAACTCATCCTTGTTCACATCTTGTGGGTATGTGGTGGACAGGGACTCCGCAAACTTTGCCATTTCTTCATTCTCTGCAACAGCTGGTGGGTCAAGTATGGGTGAAAACAAGCTTCAGAGTTTCCCCATGGTTTCAGCTAGGTTTCGGAGATCTGAAAGGAGCATATCCCTGGATATAATGAACTTCAACCCTGAATTTATCTTCAGGAGAAGAGATTGTGTTATGTATTGACTGGCTCGTCATGGAAACGTTTCATCCTTCAGATTCTTTTGTGTTGTCTCTTGAATTTGGTGGTGATACCTAGCCCCTCAGTGATGACCTTAGCTTCTATGAGAAGGCTTGACCAGGAATCATTCAACCACTGAATTTCTTCCAGGAGGCTCTTGACATGTTGCACCCCTTCTTCCACAATGAGCTTGGATCCTTGGACAAGCTCGCTTCAGATATCGATGAACTGCAATATCTTGTACCACACCATAGTCAGAAGGATGAACTCAAAGGATTGCATCCACTCAATGAGACCTAAAACATCAGCCTGGGTTTCTGCTGTCAAGTCCAATTCTTTCTCAATTTTGAAGAGAAAATCCAGCATCCCTTTAGGATTTTTCATGAGGTTGTGAACAGGATCGATTCTCGAGCTCCATCTAATTGTTGACATGGAGTGAAGAGAGAGTCCTGCAGTTTCCTGAAGAATTTTTCATCATTCAGGACTGCATGAAAATATGGTATACAGCTTCTGTACATTTCTGAAATATATTTTCACTTCAGGGCTCTTCTCCTTGGCATGTGTACCACTTAGGTCCAGAGAGTGTACACTGCAGGGTGAAAACAATACCTGAGGATTTTCATCCTGTATCCTAATTTTCATGTCCTGGTATTTCCCAGACATATTTGAAGCATTATCGTATCCTTGGACTCTACAGTTCTGCAACTCTACCTTACACTCTGCCAGTACTTTCTTTATCTGTTCCATGATGTCTACTCCTTTTTTTTTTTTTTTTAATCGCAATCTACCTTTTTCAGAAATTGTTCTTGCACATCCCATTTTCCATCTTTTTCATGTACATATCTCATGATAAATACCAACTGCTCAGTATGCAAGACATCAGGCATCCCATCTACGATGATTCCATAGTAGCGAGCATTTCTCACGTCCTCAAGAATCTTATTTAGTAATTTCTTGGCACACCCCTCCAAGTACACATTCTGACTACGCCAGGACATGTAGCGTGCTTGCATTCTCTCTCCAGCAATTTGATGCTCCATAACAGTTTAAAGGTGGCAGTTCAGATCTTGATTGTAGTTACTGATGAACTGTACGGTAGAAAGGAAAAACCCGCAGTCGTCATGCTCTAGGGTAGAATGTGATCCTCAGAACAGCAAACATCGCTCTGCCAGAAACAGGGTAACATCAACCAGACCTCACAACACCTTACGCCACTTTTCCTTTTCTGAATGTATACCCTTTTCAAGAGCATTATCAATGATTCCTTTTCCACTAAGAGCATTTGCAAGATCTTTCCACTGTAAATAATGTTGAAGATGACCAGAATTGGCCTCGTGACTCTTCACGTTGTCATACAGTTTTCTCCAGTTATCATTCATACCCCCATGGCAGAATCTGGAACGGTACAGGGCTTGTTTTTTGTTCTGATTTTGGAAGAGACAGCATGGAAAGCAGAACAAGCCAGCTGCCTTGTGACTCCAAATGAGCCAGTCTCTTTTCTCACACTCATCATTGGACAGTCTTGCAGAAAACAGATATAGGGAATGACCGTTTGGAGGAATCGTGTGGGAAGCTTTCAGGTTTGGGTGGTGAGCCCTTGGACACAATTAGATCCCTTTGCAATGTATCAAGATGCCCCCAGGTGGCTGGATCATTAGAGAACATTTCCTGGTGAAACTCAGGCACAGATCCAGAAACCAGATCAATTGTCTCATTTTTCTCATTTGATGCTATGTCTCCTTCAGCTTGCACCACCAAACCTGACTCGTTTTCGCATTCTCCTACTACATCACTGCTTGCTTCCTTTCTGATGTTTTCATGATCAGAATATCTTCCCCTGCAAGTGATGTGCCACCTGGATCACCTGTTCCACTTCCAACTTCCTTATTTCCTTTCACCACCCATCCACACTAATCCAGTGTCTGCCTCCCCTTTTCATCCCAAGCTTTTTTCTCCTTTGTCTCCTTTCTTTTTGATGCCCCAGACTGATAGGTGTGCTTCATTGTTTCTTACATGGGGATAAGGGGATAGGAATAGGGTTGGACTTCTCCTGAGCACCCCCGAATTCCAAACACCTTCTGGCAGAGCTTCTCTCTTCTACCAGTTTCCTGGGGCCTGGCTCAGTCTCACAGGTCTTTGGGTTGTGGTCTGCTGGCTGGCCACCTCCGCTACTCAGTAAGGAAGGATTCGTCCCTTAAGGCCTGGCATCACACCACAGAAAACTGCCACAGAAAATTGATCTCTGGTGGGATCTTGCCTGAAGATCTTAGCTGGTTCTCATGTAACCCCCATAAGGTGGGTTGTGCTTGATTCAGGCTTGTGGGTCTGGCAGAGGAGAAGCAGGCTCTGCCCCTGTTTAAGGAAAAAGAAAGTAACTGCCGAGAGAGTAGACAGAGGAAGAAAGATTGTCTTTGTACTGTTGCTGGAGAATGAAACTTGTATATTTAGTCTTTAACCCCTCGATTAAAGGCATTGTGAGACTGTGCATATTCTTATGGGCCTTAGTAAGCAACTGCTGCTGTTTGAAGGACCAGAAGAGAGCAAGTCATCTCTGCGATACTAAAAACAAGATTTGCAGTTTGGGGCACAGGCTTGTTCAATCAAGGACTTTAATATTTTTTTTCCCCAAGAGTTGCATAGACACTTTGCATTTCAGTACTTTTTAAAGTGGGGAAATATGTGAACTTGAATACATGTTATGTCTAATGTTGTCATTTTCCTTGGCAAACGTAAAGAAAACAATAGATATTATTTTAATTATTATATTCTTGCAAATTCATTCCTGACTTTCATAGATGGTAGGGTCGGAAGGGACCTGAATAGATCATTTAAATTCATAGATGTTAGAGTCGGAAGGGACATCAATAGATCATCGAGTCCGACCCCCTGCATAGGCAAAAAGAGTGCTGGGTTCAGATGACCCCAGCCAAATGCCCATCTAACCTCTTGAAGACCCCCAGGGTAGGGGAGAGCACCACCTCTCCTGGGATCCTGTTCCAGACCTTGGCCACTCTAACTGTGAAGAAGTTCCTCCTAATGTCCAGTCTAAATCTGCTCTCTGCTAGCTTGTGGCCATTATTTCTTGTGACCCCCAGGGGCGCCTTGGTGAGTAGAGCCTCACCAATTCCCTTCTGTGCCCCCATAATGAATTTATAGGCAGCCACAAGGTCACCTCTCAACCTTCTCTTGCAGAGGCTGAAGAGGTCCAGGTGCCCCAGTCTCTCCTCATAGGGCTTGGCCTGCAAGCCCTTAATCCTACAAGTGGCCCTTCTCTGGACCCTCTCCAGGTTATCCACATCCCTCTTGAAGTGCGGTGCCCAAAACTGCACGCAGTATTCCAACTGCGGTCTGACCAGCGCCCAATAGAGGGGCAGTATCACCTCCTTGGATCTGTTTGTCATGCACCTGCTGATGCACGATAAAGTGCAGTTAGCTTTTCTGATGACTTCATCACACTGACGACTCGTATTCATCTTGGAGTCCACTAGGACTCCAAGATCCCTTTCCACTTCCGTGCCACCAAGCAGGTCATTTCCTA
>NW_005841962.1:2027769-2036636 GCF_000455745.1 Alligator sinensis | reverse complement strand
AATCTAGTTCTTCCCCTTGGTGTGGGGGTCTGTAACAGACCCCTACCACCAAATCTCTTTCCCCTTGTCCTCCATGTATCCTAACCCACAATCCTTCTACTTTCTCCTCCTCCGAATCCATTTTGATAAGGGTCGATGTATAATGCTCCTTGACACAGAGCGGAACCCCTGCCCTTCTCCTCCCCACTCTGTCCTTTCTGTACAGCCTATAGCCCTCAATGTGTACCGCCCAGTCGTGGGTAGAGTCCCACCAGGTTTCAGTTAGCCCCACTAAGTCGTAAATGTTTTCTGCAAGCAGGAGTGCTAATTCATGCTGCTTGTTCACCATGCTCCTAGCATTGGTGTATAGGCATTTGAGCCCTGTGACTGGCGCCTTTGTTGCCCCCCCCACTTCTGATGCCCAATGAGCCCCCTATTGCTTACCTGCCTATTGCTCACCTGTGCTGTACTGCTGGCTGTCCTTTGGATTGCAGGTTCCTGATGTTCTCCTTCTTCTTCCTCCCCGTCCCCCATCTGAGCTAGTTTAAAGCCCAATGTAGGAGATCAGCCAACCTGTTGGAGAAAACACTTTTGGCCCTTAAGAACCCATAGAGCTTGCATTCACTCACAACTTGACCTCTTTCCCCTGGAGGTCTTTCTGTGACAACAGGCCAGCTCTGCCACTGATCCCCACCTTAAAGCCTTCCCTGTTCCTTCTCTCTGCACAACAGACTCTGTAACTAGGACTACTTTGCCTAGGCCCTAGGCTAGGCCAATCATAAGCCTGCCTGATCAGTCTTGTCTCTCTTGCTGCCCAGAGATAAAGAAAGATGTTACCTTACTGTGTTTGGTTTAGACTCCCTCTTGGACATCAATGCAACAATCACTTTGTCACAACCCAAGGGTGTGATTTTTGTTTTGTGTGCACTTTGGCACCACTGAATTATTTTCCCGCCGTTTGTAGCTTTCTTTGCAGGGTGCATTTCTTAGCTGCAGAAGAGAGATGCACGTTGCAAGGAGTTCCCGCCATTTGTATTTAAATTTGTGCCCCACTATTGGCTGTTTCTAAATTATTCCCACGTGGCGGCTAGTGATTGGCTTGCTAGCCGTATAAAAAGCTTGAGTGGTTTCCACCCAAGTTGGAGGACTCCACGAACATCAGGAGGAGGAGACTTCACGTCTTGTGAAGATCTCTAAGCGCTGCGGAGCCTATTGGACCCAGCGTATTTCAAGAAGGCAACAGAGGTCTGATCAGCCTCTAGCCTCTCCCCGTCGCCGAGTGCAATCCTCGACGTATCCCTCTTCCTGCACGCAAAAAAGGACCCACGGAGCCTCGACAACTCCGTGTGAGTGAGAGTTTTGTCGGAGTCCTCAAACGAGGATTTAAGCGGAGCTGTGCCTGGGAAACTGTCCAACCTACACCGCGACCATCTACAGTGTAAGTAAACAATCTTGAATCAACCATTACGCGTCCGTGCCTAATTCTAGCGTGTCGCCTGCTTTCTCCAACCCAGCGTGTCCGGGCTGCTGGCCACAACCCGCGGTGCGAAAAAAGGGTCCCGGATTGCTCCCGGCCCGCACACACTTAAGCCTCAAATTAGCCTTAAATTGTGTGTTTCACACACAACTATGTATAATATTTACTTTATGGTCAGGGATGGGTCCCATAATGTCACAATTACACGTTGAGAATGATTCAGTGTTATCTTACACTCTAATACACCAATTTCCTCTTATGAAAACAACATACCAAGAATTCTGGTGAGCAATGTCACAGGGCAGGGGCAACAGTACACACAGGATCTGAGGCAGGGGGCCCTTGCTTTGCAGGGGCCCGGGGCAAATTGCCCCAGTTGCTCCCCCCTACACACACACACACACACACACACACACACACACACCTCTGGGCAGCCCTACTAATTGATTCCGATCATTCATCAACCTGAATAAGAGCAGATCATGTCCTGATGCTGATGTTGGCAGTGACCACAATTTAGTAATGATAACAATAAAGCTGAAACTGAATAAGAATGCAAACAAAAATACACCAAAAGTCAAATATGACCTAGAAAAGCTCAGGGATCCCACGATAAAGGCTGGTTTCAACACAAAGATTGGAGGAAAATTTGACCCACTTTTGTTGCTAACTGACTTACAAAACATTACAGATGGATTCACTCAAGTGATCAGAGAAACAGCAAAAGATTTGGTTGTAAGAGCTAAGAAAAAGAATCATCCATGGATGAACAACAAAAGCATGGAAATGTGTGATGCCTGATGAGCACTGAAAGCTAAATATTTTTGATTCGGAATGCTCTGTTTTGAAACGTCTTCATCTGACTCCTCATACAATGAGGGGTCAGATTTTCACTTGTTTGGTCACAGCTATAAACTGCTTTCTGTGGCCAGATTGGGCAAAAATTGTTACTTTCTGTCTGCGTCCTAAAGTGCATGAGCAGATGCAGCCACTGGGTGCAGAATACAGATCTCAAGTAAGAAAGAATTCTAAAATTAAAATTCCAAAAGCAGTCTGCCAATGACTGAATATTTTACAAGGGATAATTCCAGCTAGGGTTGTGCTGACACTGCAAAACTAATACAGCTTTTAGATTGTTCTTAAAAATATATTTTTAATAAACCAAATGCGTTACTGAGTTCTTCACTCTTTGCCCCACACCTGATGCTTTGTCACAATGATTTATCTTGCAGAAATCAAAACCAGGCAAAATTTCAGTGCCAATATAGGAAAGAATAGATATGTAAAAATCAGTAGTTTCATTTGTTACCAAAGTGTATCTGTATATATGCAAATAGTAAACATACAAGGTGCTAGTAGAAGACTTTCTAGAATATGAAGGCTCTCTAGAATATGAAACTTCGGGATTTTTGTAGAGCCAATTGAATTTGTTGTATTATAAAAATGACCATTGGAGGTGCATAGGGGGTGCACATGGGTGTACATACATCCCCTGAGATTGCTAGTGCACCCCCTGACAGAAGCGCCACTGACGCTGCTGGCAGTGCCTGCGGGCATTCGCCACCCTCCCCCCCCCAACCGACACCACTGGCAGCATCTGTGGGTGGTCCCCAATTGCCACTAGCCACGGACACTGCCAGCGGTGTCTGCAGGTGGTCGCCAACCACTGGTCGGTGCTCACCCCCCCTGCTACTGACACCACTGTGGCTGCCTGCTGGAGCTCCCCACTCACTGTTGCCATGCCCCTACCACCACCACCACCACCACCACTGCTGCTGCCTGCAGGCGGTCACCATGCTCCCCCAGCCTCTGGGGGCACACGTCATTCATGCAAATGATCTCCTCCACATCATTCTTTACATGGCACTCTTATCACCTCAGGCCCTGTAGGACTGCTTCTGGCATACCAATAGCTAATGCAGCGCTGCCATCTTCAGGCACTCAGCCATTGGCAGAACTTTTGTTGAAGATCCTGCTGGCAGCTGTTGCATCATCTGAAGGGACAAGAAGGCAACCCAGGCCTCATGCTTCTGAAGAAGGTTCAGAAACATCACTGTAGACAATTATGAAATAGTCTGATGATAGTTTTGTCTCCATACTGCAAATTGGGTGTTACAAGAATTTCATCTGTCAGGAGGCTTGTTTGTTCCTCATCATAAATAGAATCAATCTCATAGTTAAAGATCAAAGCCTCAATTCAGCAAAGCACCTAAGTATGGAAATAGAGACATGGATTAAAGTTAAACATATTGTTCACCAGCTTTTATGGTCAAGATCTCATATTTGATTGAGTAAACTATGGAGTGCAATGAAGTTGATAAGGGCTGGAATATTCAGTGCTTTGCAGGTCTGAGGCAAAGATCTCTAAAATCAATGCAAAACTCCTGGGGTATGTGCAATCATTACACTTGGATTGACCTAACCCTAGTACATGAACTGTACATGTGTTTGGGGAGTTTTGACTGGGCAGAAAATGGCCTGCATAGTCTCACTTAGTTCATCTAAGGAGATGCACTATATAGATTGGGCTAACCTGTGACCACATGTTTGGAGCACAGCCGTGGGGCTAGGAAAGCCGGTCTACTTGCCCTACTCCTGGTGCTGTGCTTTTTCTAATCCCCCCGACCCCCCAACCAGGATACTTTTAGCCCTCTGACTGCCCCACCCCCAGACAGACACCTCTCCGCCATCACAGACCCACTAACCATCACTGATCCTGCCATACACCACTGGACCCACCAACCCTCCTGCAGACCCGCTAGCCCCCGCAATCCTACCTGCCCCTCCCTGCACCCCAGCTTACTTAGATCACATTCCTGGCATGAGTCCTAGAACCAGCAAATGTGTGCACAAGCGGGGACCCAACTTACGATCACGTGGATTAAAGTAAGCCGTGCGATTGTAGATTGTAGATCAGGTCCCATAACTGTGTGCACAAACCCCAGTATCAAATGCTGAGTCCTTCTTTATTACCTTTTCTTAGTGCCTGCCCTCTGCTCTTTCTAATAAGGTCATGCTAATATACATAGAGTATCAACTAAAACACATCTCATGGGGTGATGTGCAATTAATGTGAAGCAATAAACTCCAAAGTTTCTTGCTCCTAGGTGCTGCATCTTCACATATTCCTGGGAGTGCAGCACATTGAGCCAGGTTGGAGAAGCCCTGGCTGGCAGGGTGTCTGGGGGCTCAGCCTGCCAGCTCGGAGATGCATCCCCACAACTCAACATGCTGTAGAGGGGCTGATTGGGGCAGAGGATGCTCTACTGTGGGGCTAGTCAGCAGGCAGCCTCCACACTGAAGCACCCTGGTACCCCAACCAGCCAGAGCATGTGTCTACACATGTGCTGCTGCAAAGTAAAAAACTCCACAGTAGGATAGTACTTATATTTACAAGTACTACCCTGCTACAGATTTAATTTACTCCAGCCTAATAGGGGTGCATGTGTAGACGCACAACATTTACGGTGGATCTAATTAGTCTACTCTGCAGTAAACCTCTCACATAGATGCACCCAGGGATGCAAACATTGGGGCTGGATGACACCTCCAGGCCAAGTGCATAATAGTTGGGGCTGAAGGTGGCAAGGAGAGGGGCTGACTGGGCACATGTGGGGCTCCACTCGCACGTGTGCCCCCCTTACCTGAACAGAGGCAGCGGCAGCAGAGGCAGCAGCGGGGGCAGCAGCAGCTGATCCACCTAAGGTAAGTGGGGCAGAGGAGCCAGAGCAGCTGGGGTGCATCTGGAGGGGAAGCCCCCTGGATCCCTTTTAGTTGAACAGGCAAGGAGCCATGTTCCTGAGCTGCACACTAACAGAGTGCGCAAACAGGCATGCTCTGTAAGGGCGCGCCAGTGTTTGTGCCGGTGTTCATGTAGGCAGGCAAGCAGGAGGGGCCAGGAGGAAGTCTTCGGCAAGGGAAAGGTGAAGGCACCACACCAAAAAAAAAAAAAAATTGTATCGATACAGAGTGCTGCTAAGGCCCCTGCCTGGAGGGGACTGCCTACCCGGGGCTTCTCTGAGGCCTCCACCCAGATGGAGCCCATGGGGGAGCTGGCATCACCCTTCCCCCTGGCCTGTGTTGGATGCCTGGCGGGGCCGGGGGGGAAAGGGAATGGGGGCCCCATACCTGTCCCACAGGTACCCATCTTAGAGCCTTGGAGAGGCAGATGAGGGAGCTCCAGGAGGAGGTTATCAGGCTGAGTGGGATCAGAGAAGCAGAGGATGAAATTGATGGGTACTTCCTTTCCATGCAAGGCCATGCACCAAAGGGAGAAGCACCCCAGGAGGTGCCCTCCACAGCGGAGTGCCAGAAGATTCCCTCCAGAGCTAGGGCTGCTTGTGGTGGTGCAGTATCAGCTCCCCCAGTCCAGCTGGGGAACAGGTATGGGGCCCTGGTGACATTGGAGGCAGAGGAAGAAGAGGAGGAAACCTCTGGAAAGGAGGCCACTCCACGCACAGAACAGGCTGCAGGAGGCAAGTTGACCCAGAAGAAGAGACACCGGGTGCTCGTCATAGGTAATTCCATCCTGAGAGGAACAGAGGGTCCCATCTGTCGCCAGGATCCCATGACACGTGAGGTCTTCTGTCTGCCCGGAGCACAGATTCAGGACGTGACAGAGATGATCCCAGCCATTATCTGGCCCACTGATTACTATTCCATTGTCCTAATCCATATGGGCACTAATGATGCGACCAGGAGCAGCTCAGATCACCTGATGAAGGACTACCAAGCTCTGGGGGGCAAGCTGAAAGAGACAGGGGCACAGGTGGTCTTTTCCTCTGTCCTTCCAGTGAGCGGACGTGGACTACGCCATGAGACCTGCATCAGGGAGGTCAACTTGCGGCTTTAGAAATGGTGTCTTGAGGCGGGCTTCGGTTTTTTGGACCGTGACCCATACTTCAGAACAAGAGACATGCTCGGGTGGGATTGGCTTCACCTCTCCCCCAAAGGTAAGCATGTGTTCTCTTTCAGGTTGGCTGATCTCCTCTGGCAGGCTTTAAACTAGGCTCATCGGGGGAAGGGGAGGTTGAGGACAGAGGGAGCCACAGAACACCAAACCAATGACACCCACAAGAACAGCCCGGCCAGGGCAGGCTATGAGCACAAGAAGTACCCAGGTAAGAGATAGGGGTCCGGGTAGTCCTGGGATTAGGGGTGGTGGGGCATACACCCTCAGGAGGCCTCAGATGCCTCTACACTAATGCTCATAGTATGGGAAACAAGAAGGAGGAACTTGCCCTCCTGCTAGCTAACACAAACCCAGACATAGTGGGGCTCACTGAAACTTTGTGGGATCCAACATATGACTGGGTGGTAAACATCAAGGGCTATAGGCTGTACAGGTGAGATAGAATGGGAAGGAAAGGTGGGGGTGTGGTGTTCTACATCAGAGAGTAATACACATCCTCAGCAAACAGCACTGGGTCAGAGGAGGGGCAGACTGAAGTGCTCTGGGTCAGAATACAAGGGGGTCGGGGGGAAAGGGACTTAACGGTGGGGGTCTACTACAGACCACACAACCATGAGGAAGAGCTGGACTGGGAATTCTCAGGTCAGCTTGCAGAGGCAGTTAAGTCAAGGGACATGGTCATCACGGGTGACCTAAACCAGCCGGACATCTGCTGGGAAGAGGAGTCAGCCAGGTCTGACCGCTCACATAGGTTCCTAGCTGAGTTACAGGACCTCCATCTAACCAAGGAGGTGCACAGTCCCACCAGGGGAAATGCCTTGCTGGACCTGGTCCTGGCCACAGGCGATAACCTTGTGAGGGGAGTGCGGGTTCTCAACCACCTGGGCAATAGCAATCATCGCCTACTGGAATTCACCATCCAGCGTAGGGTGTCAAAGGCCTGCAGCAAGGCAGCAGCCCTGGACTTCAGGAGGGCAGATTTCATTGAGGTGAGGAGACTAGTCAGGGAGGCACTGAGGTCCTGGAGGGGAGGGGAGTTGGGACTCCAAGAAGAGTGGTTGTTCCTTAAGGAGATGATCCTCCAAGCCCAAAGGGTGACAATCCCAACACGAATTAAAGGGAGCAAGAGTGCTCAAAAGCCCCCATGGCTCACTAAAAACATCCAGGAACATCTCAAAGCTAAAAAGGAGGCGTACACCCAATGGAAGGGAGGGGCCATCACCAAGGAGGATTATACCTCCATTACTTGAGATTGTAGCGGGGCTGTTAGGAAGGCTAAGGCAGAGTCAGAACTGGGACTAACAACCCAGATCAAAGATAACAAGAAGTCCTTTTTTAAATACATAGGGGGTAAAAAGAAGGTACTGGATAACGTGGGGTCTCTGCAGGACACGCTTGGAAATCTGGTGGTTGCACCAGATGACAAAGCTAACTTCTTTAGCAATTTCTTTGCCTCCATTTTTTTGAGCAGGGACCAGGACAATCCCCCCAGCAGGGTCCTGGACAGCCCCAGGGGAGGTGCAGCCAGGCCCAGGGTTAGTGAGGACCTAATCAGGGAATTTCTGGTGGGATTAGACATGTTCATATCAGCAGGTCATGATGATCTCCACCCCAGGGTGCTGAGGGAATTAATTGGCAGAGGTAATTGCAGGACCCCTGGCACAGCTTTACAAGCACTCGTGGTGCTCTGGCGAGGTGCCAGAGGACTGGAAAAGGGCCAATGTGGTCCCCATTTTCAAAAAAGGGAGGGAGGAGGACCCAGGAAACTATAGGCCCATTTGTCTTACTTCGGTTCTGGGGAAGCTCTTTGAGAAAATTATCTGGGAACACATCTGCGAGGGACTAGCAAGGGAGATTATGCTTAGAGGCAATCAACATGGGTTCACTAGAGGCAGGTCCTGTCAGACCAACCTGGTTGCCTTCTACATCCAGGTCACAAAATCCTTGGACGCAGGTGTTGCAGTGGACATAGTCTTCCTGGACTTCAACACTGTCTCTCACCTCATTCTCATTAAGAAATTAGGCGACTGTGGTGTCGATGCTTACATGGTCAGATGGGTCGCTAACTGGCTGGAGGGCTGCGCCCAGAGAGTGGTGGTGGATGGGTCTTTTTCAACCTGGAGGGATGTGGGCAGTGGGGTTCCCCAGGGCTCGATCCTCAGGCCCGCATTGTTCAACATCTTCATCAGCGACTTGGACAAGGGGGTAAAAAGCACCTTGTTCAAATGTGCGGATGACACTAAGATGTGGGAAGTGGGCACGCTAGAGGAGAGGGACAGGCTACAACTAGATCTGGACAGGTTACAGGGGTGGGTGGATGAGAACAGGATGGGATTCAATACTGACAAGTGCAAGGTGCTGCACCTGGGGAGGAAGAACCAGCAGCATACCTACAGGCTGGGGAACTCCCTTCTCGTCAGCACAGTCACAGAAAAGGACCTTGGAGTCATTATTGATTCCAAGATGAACATGGGCTGCCAATGTGGGGACGCGGTCAGG
>NW_005841962.1:2021059-2027309 GCF_000455745.1 Alligator sinensis | reverse complement strand
ACTCTTTCCTGCCCATGGGAGTGGGTCGAACTTGATGATCTGCTCAGGTCCCTTCCAACCCTACCAACTATGAAACTATGAAACTATAGTGTTACTGGATAAATGCAAATAGCTCCACTGTTCGTAAAAATACTCAGGATTTGTACCAGTGCAACTAAAAGCAGAATTCGGCCTGAAGGCAGAATTGCTATCATGAGGACAAATATGAAGAGAAAAAAAATACATTGTTCAGTTTGAAGGAATTCCTACCATTGTTGCAAACCTTAATAACATCCATTGCTTTGATTGCACTCAGGCCCTCTGGTTAGTTTCAGCTGTTCACCAGAACCAACTTCTGCTTTTCAGCTTTTCTGATTTTCACTTGTCATTTTCTTTTGCCTGAGCTTCTTTTTTCCTTTAACGTATAATCCTGCAGGGATCATTTTCAATTCACAGAGGAGGAAGTGTGATTTTCCGAGGTCTGTAAATGGATCCAGTTTTGTTTCTCTTTTTAAATAATAGCTTTGCTTGGGGAAATAAGGTAACAATGACATTTTTAAAAACATATTTTATCCTCAGCTTTTGTTGTTCATAATTTCAAAACAGTTCATGAGAACTCATGTTTGATAAATGAGATACTGATGAATCAAAGTGTGCATATTTTGCAATCCAGTGCACATTGAGTATAATGGGATGACAATGACATGGTTATATAGAAAACACCATGCAATTACAAGATGCATCTGGGCATGTTTAGCTTTAAGCTGCCCTGGAAGTTACTTTTTTCACTTTCTGGGGCAAATATAGAACTACTGTAAACTCACTGATCAGTGCAGCATATGGCAGCATATATGGCCCACTCTTGTTTAACTACCAAGTAATGTGCTGAGACATGCTAGTTTCCCAATTAAATCCAAAGATAATGATCAACAGGGACAGAAAGAAAACATTTATGTGATTATGATATTATTTCATTATATCTTTATTCAATTGATATGCTGTCATTCTAAAGACTTAGGGAAGCTTACAGAGGAGGGCAAAATAAGTTATAAAAGAAGTAAACAAAACAGGAGAGACAAAACAATTCACAAAAGCCAAAAGAGTATTAAAACTAGTGATTAGCAGAGCTGATTGAAAAATTTACCATGGAAAACCAAATTTTGCTTTTGATTTAATGAAAATGTTCAGAGTTGTTTGCCGTGGAGGACTCTGACTTTTTATTGAAAAAACAAAACCTTTTCAGTTTTGGCCCAAAATATAAAGGGTTATCTTATCATTATCTAGGACCTTCCTGGCTAGCTGGTCTTGCCCCTCCACTCAGTTATATGCAGGGTCAGGAATGAATTTTACCCCATGGTCAGACTGGTATGGACTATGTGGGTTCTTGCCTTCTTCTATATGGGGGGGAAGGACAGCAGGCATGGTCATCTTTCTTGGATCCCTCAGGTATGCTTTAACAACCCTTGTAACAGCAGGACATCAGCCACTGTGGTCCCCTTACTTTACCTGTGGCACCTTAAGCATGTTATGCCTTATGCTTGTGTCTGGGGTGACTAGTTTTATTAATAGGTTAGACAAGGGGTTGTCAAATGGGGGTATGCATATCCCTGGGGGTACTTGAGAAGGCCCTAAGAGGTACGCACGCATGGGCAGGTGGGGATGGAGCGATGCTACGCACCATTCCATGCTGCTGCATGGGTGCTGCTCACCTGGTTGGATGCGGGGGACGGGGGAAGCTCTCAGGTGGTGGCTGCCGCTGCTCTGCGTCCAGCTATGTGCCATCCCCCTAACTCTGTGTCTGGCCGCCGGACGTACACTGATCCAAAAAGGTTGAAAACCCCTGGGTTAGACAATGGATTTGTATAGGATGGTTTGGACCTCCCCTCTGGCAGGGAGGTTGGACTAGAAAACTTCTGGGAGGGAAGGTTTGGACTAAATGACCTTTGGTGGTCCCTTCCTTATGATTCTATAATCCTATGATTTGAAACATTGACTCATCAGGCACTAGAAATGATCTCCTACAAAAAAAAATTCTATACGTAAACTGGTTCAGGTTTAACTAAATTTATCTTTAAAAGTGATTTAGTTAAACCAGTGCTAGTTAATTCCTAAGAAAAGGCCTAACTATATTCAGATTTAGGCATTCCAGAATTAGGCCTGGGCTATACATAGATTTTGTAGCAGCACAGCTATTTTTGAATGGAGGTGTCCAAATAGATATACTGACATTATGCTGGCCTAAGAGGAGTTTGCCTGATTGCACACCAAGGGGTTTGGACAGCTTTAATTATGCTGGTACAGCCAATGCAGTAGTCTTTTTTGTGTAGACTAAGAATTAGCTATCTATTTATTGGATGGGATGGGTGGCACATAGGTAAGAGCACAGAGGCAGAGTTTAGAATTCCATTTATTGGAGCAATTTTATGGGATGAAAAGACCTCCGAGTAATCCTAACATAGCGCACACACTGTATTCCAAGCCTCCCTCCCCAGTGACAGTATTTCTGGTTCAAAAGTGATGACTAGCTTGTCTGCCCCAGAGGTATAGAGTGCTCTTTTAGTGCCTAGGGTTGGGGGCCAGGGTAGGCAAATTATGCTGACTACTGGAGAGTTGGGAGAGGGAAAGGGACAGAGAAAAGGAGAGGAGTCTTACCAGCTGCAGCAGGACTGGCTTGGGCTGTTGGTGCCAAGGAACAGATAACAGCATGGTGTCCCCAGAATCAAGTTCTGTTGCCTGTTCACCCCTCCATCTCCAGAGGCAGGGCTGTGGCTCCTGCAGGAAGAGGCACTGTACCACCCCTCTCCTCCTAGATATACTGCTGGGCTTGAGGCTGCACCTGCCCAGCTCCTCTGGTTGGCAGCAGAGCAAGGCTGCCCCTGCCTTGGCAAGGACTTCTTGAAGGGAGGGGGCAACATTGGCATGCCCTCTAAGTGAGCACCTGGGGCTAGTGCTCCACTTGTCCACTTCTGGTTACACTACTGGTCTGTCCACTGGTTTCCTGCCAGCCTGAGCTCCCTGAGCTGCCTATATGGGTCAACCTGTTGGGTCACTAAGGAGCTGGGTTTTTAGAAGTTCCTGGGCTGCCAAGGAGTTAGGATTATGCAGACTCCCAAGCTCTCTGACTGCTCTCCAGGCTGGATTGGGCTGAGTCCAAAGGTTTGCTATAGGCTTGCCTAGTCAGCTGCCGGACACCCTGGCTCATCTAGCAGGCTTACCAGGCTAATCAAAAACTGAGCAGACTGCTGCTTGCTTGGCTGCCTCTAGGAACTGTCCTGCTCCCCAGCTAGCTGGTTTGCTAGGCTACCTGGGCAGGGGCTGGCAAGCTGGAAAGCTCCATTTTGATTCCTTTGAATTGGAGTGTTTCAGAAAGTATCTGATTCTTCTAGCAAACTCTGCTGTCAAAAAGGATTAATTTTTTGAAAGCATCATGAATAGCAACATCGTGCACACATTTAAGGAGTGTAATGTTCCATAAGGGCATGGAGTGATGTAGTGTGTACAGCTGCATAACTGACATTATGCCAGTGTAGAAAAAAAGAGAGGGTAGAAGAATCAGACTCCCTAAACCAGAGTAACCTGACCCAATTTGATGGAGAATTACCTATGTAGGAATTGGAGATAACATTTCTATTGGCATAAGTAATACCGCTTTAGGTTTTATTTGTTTGCATCCATTCTGGGGTAGTCATTTGCTAAAGCCAAACAGACTATTACCTATACCTCTGTCTACAGTGTGAGTTTCCTCTGGATACCTCTGATGTAAATTATATTAGGATATGTGTAGGTCCATCTGTCACCTAAGCCAGGTTCATCAGTGGTCTTTGGTCCAGCCTAATGCCATCATTCTTTCCCCTATTAGCTGAGATAAACCCTGTTAGGGGAGCTGTCTGGTAACCCCATAGAGACACCACTGCATGGAAGTGAAAATATTTGGAACTAGCAGTGGCTTAGCCCCGGTTCCTCCAACATACATATGCTTAACTTTGCACAGTGTGAGCTGTCTGACTGAAGTCAAGTGGGGGAAACAGCTTCAGCATGTAAAGTTAAGCATGTGCTAAAGTCTTTGCAGGATTGTGACCTGAGGACAAATCTCACTGTTTAGCTGTAGATATAGTGTTGTAGGAATGGTGTTTTAATAGCAGCCAGGCTGTATTATCAATTGTCAGCAAAGTCAGAGAGGGTGCAAAGTCAGGGCACAAACATGCAGTATACTGAGGAAGATGAGAGTGCATAGTGTTTGGCTTCTCTTTTCTGAAGGTTACAAGTAAACACGTCTGTGCCTCAATCAAGTTTCATCATCACTTCCCCTTTTTTAGGGGAAATATTTAGAATGTGACTGTTGTATCTTAGTTTCATAGTTTCATAGTGCTTTGGGTCGGAAAAGACCTAAACAGATCATCAGGTCCAGCCCCCTGCCCCAGGCATGAACTAGTGTGGGGCAATAACACCCCAGTCAAATATCTGTCCAGCCCCCTCTTGAAGGCCCACAAGGTAGGAGAGAGTACCACCTTACTTGGGAGCCCATTCCAGAGCCTGGCAGCCCTAACTGTAAAGTAATGTTTCCTGATGTCCAGCCTGAACCTTCTCTCGAACAATTTGTGGCCATTATTCCTAGTAACACCCAGTGGTGCCCGGGGGAACAGAGCCTCACCCAATTCCCGATGGTCCCCCCTGGTGAGTTTGCTAAGATCCCCTCTCAGTTTTCTCTTGTGGAGGCTGAATAGATTCAGGTCCTTCAGCCACTCTTTGTAGGGCCTGACCCGCTGCCCCTTGACCATATGAGTGGCCCTCCTCTGGACCCTCTCAGCGCTAGCCTATGGAAGTGCAGCACCCAGAACCGGATGCAGTACTCCAACTGCAACCTGACCAATGCTGGATAGAGGGGAAGGATCACTTCCCTGGACCTGCTTGTGATGCATCTGTAGAAGCACGACAAGGTGCAGTTAGTCTTACTGACTGCTTCCTCGCATTGGCGGCAAATGTTCATTCTGTGGTCAGCAATGACTCCAAGATCCCTTTCTGCCACCGTGTTGACAAGAAGGGTGTTCCCCAGCCTATAGTTGTGTTACAGGTTCCTTCTCCCTATATGCAGTACCCTGCACTTGTCTGCATTGAATTCCATCCTATTATGATCTGCCCACCTCTGTAACCTGTCTAGATCTAGCTGGATTCTGTCCCTCCCCTCCAGCATGCCCACCTCTCCCCACAACTTGTTGTTGTCAGTGAATTTGGACAGCGTGCATTCCACATCCGCATCCAGATCGCTGATAAAGATGTTGAACAGTACAGGCCCCAGGACAGAGCCCTGGGGGACTCCACTGCCCACATCCCTCCAGGTCAAAAACGACCTGTCCACCACCACTCTCAGGGTGCAACCATCTAACCAATTTGCCACCCATCTGACTGTGTAGGCATCAATGCCACAGTTGCCTATTTTTTTTCAGAGAATGTGGTGGGAAACAGTGTCAAAGGCCTTCTTAAAGTCCAGGAAGATGACATCCACCTCAACGCCCTCATCCAGGGACTTTGTGATGAGGAAACCAAGTTAGTCAGGCAGGATCTTCCCTCAATGAACCCATGTTGGTTTTCCTTGAGCATTACCTCCCCTGCTGGGCCCCTGCAGATGTGCTCCTTGACAATTTTCTCAAAGGTCTTCCCAAGGACCTGGTGAGACTAACTGGTCTATAGTTACCTGGGTCCTCCTTTCTCCCCTTCTTGTAAATGGGGACCACATTGGCCCTTGTCCAATCCTCTGGTACCTAGCCAGAGCCCCACGAGCACTCATACAGCCATGCCAGGGACCCCGCTATGACCCCTGCCAATTCCCTCAGCACCCTTGGGTGAAAAGCATCTGGACCTACTGATTTAAACATGTCCAGCCCCTCCAACAATTCCCTAACTAGGTCATCCCTTATCCTAGGCATGGCGGTGCCTCCCCTGGGTCCATCTGTAATCCTAGTGGGGGAAATGTCCCCGTCCCTGTTCAGGAATATGGAGGCAAAGAATTCATTAAATAGGTCAGCTTTGTCATTAGCTGCAATCACCAGATTGCCAAGCCTGTCCTGTAGGGGCCCCATGTTCCCCAGTGCCGCCTTCTTACTTCCTATGTATTTGAAAAAGGACTTTTTGTTATCCCTAATTCTGGTTGCTAGCCCTAGCTCCACCTCTGCCTTGGCCTTCGTAACAGCCTCCCTGCAGTCCCAAGCAATGGAAGTGTAATCCTACTTGGTGATAGCCCCTTACTTACACTGTTTGTACACCTCCTTTTTTG
>NW_005841962.1:2012256-2021049 GCF_000455745.1 Alligator sinensis | reverse complement strand
TCCTGGATGCTTTTGCCAAGCTATGGGGGCTTTTTAGCACTCCTGCCCCCCTTGGTGCTCATTGGGACTGACTCCCTTTGAGCTTGGAGGATCGTCTCCTTGAGGAACAACCACCCGTCTTGGACTCCCATCTCACTGAAGCTCCGAGACCCCTCTCCTACTAATCTTAGCTCATTGAAGTCGGCCCTCCTGAAGTTGAGGACTTTTGCCTTACTGCTTGCTTTCATTACCCTACGCTGGATAATAAATTCCAGCAGGCAATGATCACTGTCGCCCAGGTGGTCGAGTACCTGCAGACCCCTCACCAGGTCATCACCTGTGGCAAGGAAAGTCCAGCAAGACATTTCCCCTGCTGGGACTATGCACCTCCTGGGTTAGGTGGAGGTCCTGTATCCTTGCTATGAACCTATGTGAGCAGTCGGACCTGGCTGACTGCTCCTCCCAGGAGATGTCTGGGTAGTTTAGGTCACCCATGACAACCACATCCCTTGACTTTATAGTCAAGCTATAAAGACTTGAGCTGACTTGAGAATTCCAGGTCCAGCTTGTCCCCCTGATGAGGTGGTCTGTAGTAGATGCCCACTATCAAGTCCCTTTCCCCACGCCCCCTTGCATTCTAACCCAGAGAGCCTCAGTTAGCCCCTCTTCTGAACTCATCCTAATCACTGAGGATGTGTATTGCTCTTTGACGTAGAGAGCTACACCCCCCCCCTCCCTTTTTTCCCTGCTCTGTCCTGCCTGTACAGCCTGTAGCCCTCTATGTCCACTGCCTGGTCCTGGGTAGAATCCCACCAGGTTTCTGTGAGCCCCTCTAGGTCTGGGTTTGTGTTAGCTATCAGGAGGGCAAGTTCCTCTATTCCCCTTTCAAACACAAATTCACCTCTGAGCAACATTGGGAGCAAGGGACTCCTGAAATCCTTAAAGGATCCCCTGTCACATCCAAGTTGACACCACACAGCTCATAGAACAGTAGGCTTGGTAGAGACCTCAGGAGGTCATCTAGTTCAACCCCCTGCCCAAAGCAGGTTCACCTCTGTCTAAACCAGGGATGTCCAGCTGGTGGCTCATGGGCCTGCAAGTAGTTAACTTACTGCCTGATCACTGCTCTCTCATCACTTCAGCTACTACACCTGGAGTCTCTAAGCTCCCCATCACTCTTCTGGCATTTGCTACCTGCCCCTGCTCCAAGGGGCTGGGTGTTGCAGCATGGTACACGTGGGGGAGTGGAGAGTAAGTCTGGGCTGCATGGCTGCATGGTGCAGGAGGGCTGGGGCGGAGTACATGCAACATGTGGCCTGGGGACCCATGGCTCACTCTAGTGTGGCTGTCACTGGTGTAGCCTGTGGAGTGTTTGGCCCCAGCCACTTAGAAGCTGGACAGTCTTGTCTGAACCATTGTAAGCAACTGTTTGTTTAACTTGTTGTCTTCCAAGGGTAAAGAGTATACAACCTCTCTAGTAGTCTATTCTAACACTTAACCACTCTCATAGTAAGAATGTTCTACCTAATATCCAATATAAATTTTACTTGCTGCAACTGAGGACTGTTGTTCCTTGTCCTGTTCCTTATGACCACAGAGAAGTCTATTGCTGTTGTCGTTATAAACTCTTGAAGTAGTTGAAGACTGTTATTAAATCCCCCATAAGTTTCCTCTTCTTCAGACTGAATTATCACACTTCTTTCAGCCTTTCTTCTACGAGTGTTGTTTCCCAAACCTCATCTTGCAGTTGATTCAGATTTCTACAGAATGAGCTTGCATTCTGCAAACTTATTCTAAAGACTAGTGAAGGAGGATCCCTCTTCTTCTCTATGAACCACAGACATAGCTATATGTGGCAGTATCAGAACACTGATAGTATTTTGTTAGAATGTAAATTGTGTAGCGTTCTTTCAAGTTGTTGTCTTGAAGTTTGCATGCAGACTTCAAAGCTGATGAAGCATGTGGCTAGAGCTGGTCAGAAATATTCTAATAACAGTTTCATTGGAAAACATCAAACGACTAAGCTCAAAAAAATGTGCCTGATGCATCTCAGGATTCTACAAATTTTTGTGGAATCCAAGGCAAGGTTCCCAAGAAACCCTGCCTGTATTCCTGGTGGATACCGTAGGGCAGTCTTCAAGCCCAATATTCTCCTAGACCTGGTTAAAGCAGTAGATATGCCAAGCACTCTTCCAGATTTAATGAATGGAACAATGAAGCCCCTTCACACAGTTAGGAGGACTACAGACAATGGAGGAATTGCTTCAGGCACATGGCAAGCCAGAGCTAACCAAAAATCGGGGTGGATTTCACCTTAAAGACTAACTAAATCAGACATGCATATGCTTTCCTAAGCAGCAACTTACTTTATCAGATGCTTACAAATGTGTATGCATCTCTGATTTAGTCAACATATAAGATGCAAATCTATCTTACCTTCTGCCTGACTTCAGACTAAAACAGCTAACTATCTGTCTTAAGTCAGAGCTAAACCACATAAGGGGAAGTGTTTCTCTGACTGCAGATGGGGGGTCTTGGATATTGTTTCTGCAACCTGTCTGTGTTAAAGGAAGAAACCACAGAGAAGCAATTATGAGTGTGACTATAGGAGGAGAGCTTCTGAGATAAAATATCCTTAGGGATATCTGAGTAAGGAAACTATCTGTTATTATCTGATTCTGCTGTCTTTAAGGAAACAGGACTTTTGTACATAAATAAAAGATTTATGCCAGAGAATTTGCGCTACTCTCATAATCCATTTCTCAGTATTACAGAAACAACCCTGCCAAACTTCAGCTATTATGGCAGCAAACTCCACAGACTAACAGGACAATGGTACTGCCTATCTTTAACCTTCCATCAGTTTCAAAGACCATAAATGCCATGCTATTAAACTAGTACAAGGTTTCTTTATCATAGCTGTTAACAATTAAGAATTGTTGACAGTATGCACTAAACAAGAGAACTGTATTACTACTCATTTTTTAAAGAGGCCAGTTACCAATGCCAAAAGGAGTTTTGAAGAAATGTATCTTACACATGTACCTTCCACAACATCATAAATTAGGGCCATTTAATAGAGGGCTCACTGGTCTAAAGTATTTGGGTATTGAAATGATTGCTAGCAGTAGGTATACAAGCCTTCTGTTAAATAAAATGCATGCAAGGTATTTTTATTCTTCTTATATTGATTCTTAGTGTTTGTTCACACATTTTTAAAGTAAAAAATAGATCTTGATGAAGACAAAAATAGCACATTTCATCATGAGAGAAAGGGGTAATTGAAGACCTTCCCCAGTTTTATCTTTAATGAAACTAACACTACCAGCATTTATTTCTGCAGGAAATATCCAAAGCCTCAAAAGTATCTGATTGAAAAACAATATTATGAATGAATTAAACATTTAATTTAAAATTAAAATGAACTGAAACCACTTATATGATATCAAGTTTCAAAAGAACCTGTGTATTTAAATAATGGGAAGCCAGGCAATATTTTGCTAGAGGGTCCAACAAGACATGTCATATAGACCAGCTGCTGTGGTGTTTACCAGTGCCCTATGGATCTGATCTGAGCTGATATAGATGATAGGTTGGTAGAGAGCCCTGACTATGCTAAAATGTCTACTGTTGCTATTTCTGTCATTCCTGCATGATCTATTGCAAGAAAAGGTGAATACTTGAAAATTAGGTGCTGATGCAGCCATTGAGTGAACAGCGACAAGAACCCTGGCAACAAGCATGCATGGAGTTATGCAATGGAGAAAGCTCTCAAGATTGCTGACTTTTCTTTGAGGACAAGAAGGAGGCACTAGCAGGAAAAGCTACTGTCAAGTAAATCCCTTCCTGAAGGCAGAGGATAAATGCTCCAACAGGCAACTACAATAACTACAAAATATAACCAACATCCCTGAAACATGGAAAATATTGTATTTTGCCATTTGAAATGGAAACTTCACAAAGTGAAGAAGAAGAAAACCAAATTCAATATCCTGCCTGCCATTTGATACCTCCAGGTACCTTGACTGCTAAAGCCATTATTGCTGGGTTTCAGGTGTTGCCGTGTTGGTCTAAGGAGATATGCAGGCAAGGTTCTTTGAGTAGATGTGATATCTTTTATTAGACCAACTGAGTGGATGGAAAAAAGTTCTTAACAAGCTTTTGGGTGCAATCACCGTTCTTCAGGCATAGGAAGTCTCTGCTGTTGCATTCTCACAGAGCAGCTTTTAACAAACTGGCTTTTCCACCTCAGCGAACCCTTGCTATCGCTGGTTTCTCCTTTGCAAGATGAAGCTTCTTTTCCACCTGGGAGAACTCTTGTGCCTGATGAAGGGTGTGTGAGCACGAAAGCTTGCAAAGAAAAAAAATTACAATTTTTTAGTTGGTCTAATAAAAGATATCACTTCCCGAAGAGTTTTGTCTGCCTATGCCCTTAGACCAACACGGCTACAACCAATGTCCCCAATAGGCAACTATGAATTATACTTCTACAAATGACTTATTTTCATCATGCATGTTTTCCCAATTTCCAACAGTGCAACTCGAATAGATCCAGTAAACAGATCAATGTATGCTTTTATGAACTTCTCTTTTTAAAATGCAAGGCACATTGTTTAATTGCAACTCATTTGAATTGCAACATTTCACTTTCTGAGCAATCAGATCCAGGGACCTAGGAATGCTTGAACCATAAAACCACTGAGCTGTCCCACATTTACAGCATATAAAATGCTGAACATAGATCTAGCATAAAAATAGGAAAGAGGTACTTGTATTAGTTTCCTACAACTGAAATCAAAATGTCACTTTCTAAGACCCCTGGCATTTCACTTCCCCATTGCAGTTTGCTTAGGTTTATGTATCTCTTAAAACCATGACTGGTGAGAGTACACTCTGATCACATTGTAACTACTAAATATTTTCCCCTATGATATGTTAATGACAGTGGACTCAGTAGAGGCAGTTTTAGGACAATTATCCTGGACGCTCACTCCTGAGTCACCAGGCTTGGGGCTCCTGCTAGTTTGTTAATGCTAGTCATCTAGTACATTGGTTGATAGAGGAAGAGGCCCATGCCTTACCCTCTGCCATGTGGTGTGTCCAGACAAGCATGCATGTGCCTGTTGGGGTGTCTCAAAGCAATTTGAGATGCTGCAAGACGCATGCTGGGAACAGCATGGACTCTAAACCACCCTCAAATCACATATATCCCCCCACACCCACCCACACCCCTCACATCCCCCCACACCCACCCACAACCCTTTCCACCCCCCTCCTGCAAACCTCACATTCCCCCCATCACACACCCAGCATGCCCAGCTGCCAGACAGGATGATACCTGCTGGCAAGAGCTGTGGCTGCTGGGGCAGCTGTTCCTGCGTCCTAGTTAGTGAAGGGGTCACAGGGAGCTCTAATTTTCTTATGATAAGAAAACCAAAAGCAAACATCAAAGCATATAGATATTTAGAATGTATTTTATTGTGATGATAGAGACACTGTTAGGCTTCCAAATTGCTTTAACATTGTAAATATATCAATAAAACATTGTCCAGCTGATCTCTCTCTCTCTCTCTCTATATATATATATATATATTGGTCTTTTGTTTTAATTGTAGAACAACATGGATTTTGGGGTATTTTGCAGAGGGAACTTGGGATATTTTTATCAGAGAATTTGCAGTTTTTAAATAGGGAGAACCAACATCAGAATTCCTGCTAGTGAGGCAAGTGGCAGGACCCAGGGAGAGGAGCCTGCTCAGGGCTGGCACCTAGGACCCAGCTGGAGGGCAAATGAGGTGGCTGACCTCCTGGGCCTTTGGGGCCAGGACAACATGCTTTGACAGTTCAAAGCAGGCCACCATACTGAGAACATCTTCCAGGCGATAGCTGCCCAGATGGCAGGGCGGGGGCACACATGGCAGCAGTGCCACACAAAGGCCAACTGGCACGGCCCTCTGGCAGTTGGCCCAGAGGTGCAGACACCTCTGCTACAGTGCCCATGCCACAGCTCATGTGGCCATGTGGTCCCCACCTGGGTATGCCAGGCGTGCAGCCTTGGGGCCACATGCTGTCACAGCTAGCAGCAGGTCATAGCCAGGCATCAGCTCCCACTGCCAGACTGCTGCAGTGGGTAGAGGGTGCAGGGAACTCTAGGTTAGGGCTGCTTCAGCAGTCCAGCTGGCACAAGGGGCTAATATTGCCAGATACCAATTGGCCAGGCTCCAGAAGTTCCTGAGAACAAGTAGCCCTGAGCTGCTTGCCAGGGCAGCTTTTTATATTGTTGGGGCCAGCACAGGTACTGACCCCAGGCTCTAGCTCCCCCTGGCTGCAGATCTATGGTCAGTTTGCCCAATGGCACAACTTGCCCCATACCAAACTGCATGTTCAGGCACATGTACTAAGGCAAAAATCCGCAGCTCAAATTTGTGCTGCTCTTATTTGAGCTGGCTGCAAGCGCTCATGCCTGCATGTGTGGACGTGCTTCATGAGTCTAATGTCACTCTGAGATCCTCTTACATTCATACCTATTTTATACCCATGCAGCTCCATTGGCAACAGAGGAGTAGGGGTGTGTACAGAAGTTGCTTTTTTGCCATTTAAAGCACTTTATTCCTGTGACTTAACAGAAGTGCAAGGGGAGCATTGGTGCTGGCTCCAAG
Source organism: Alligator sinensis (assembly GCF_000455745.1). NCBI lineage: Eukaryota > Metazoa > Chordata > Crocodylia > Alligatoridae > Alligator > Alligator sinensis. The sequence continues at coordinate 2,014,411 of NW_005841962.1, read as the reverse complement.
CCATTCTGTCCAGCTGGGGACCTGCTCCCTTCTAGCATGGCACAGTTATGAAGGCCTCTGTGGTCCTGGATGAGTCAGGGAAGTGAGGGGGGACTCAACATGTGTGTGTGTGTGTGTGTGTGGGGAGAACTCATTAAAAACATCCATAGAGCCACGGAGCAGCCAGGGCTGGGAGTGACAGCCTCTCATCCCACCTCCACCTTCTCCACTGATCTGCTGCACCTCCCCCCCTGCCTTCTGGTATGGAAAGTGCAGGGAGGCTCAGAGCCCCCCCCACCCAGTCCACCAAATACTGCACTTATGTCATGCTTAAGAGTGTTGTAACTTTATAGTGCTATAAAAAGTGGTCTGAATTACAGCACTGTAAAACATGCAGGGAATCTAGGTTAGCATCATGTAGGACATAATCCCTTATACTTGTTCATACTGCACTTCTCAGACTACAAGCAATACATACAGTGTGTGTCCATTTGATTATTTAATCAGATTCCACAATATTTTTCCTTTGTTAAGGGCAGCAAATGAAGAGTGGTATCACAGAGACCTGTACATGGCACCTTTTTACTTCTAACACACAAAACATAATGCCCAGAATGAAACATTTATGCATTGCCATACTGTGTATAGAGTGCTTAACAGCATATTTTATTGCTGGTCTGGAAAGCTTACTCTCTGTCACACATCATCAAATGCACAGTCAACATTTTCCAATAAAGACAAGGGAAAGAAATTATTTCCTTCTCCAGCTCCTTATAGTCACTTTGGAGTTCAAGATAAGCGATGCAAGATAATAATCAGAGCAATCCCATTTCAAGATTCAACAAAAGGATAAAATGTTCCAAAATTCCTACAAACCAGTCAGTTGGAATGGATTTACAAAGGTCTCACATTAAGATGCAACAAAGTTTAAAAACCAGATAGGTTTGTTTTCCTTTCCTAGTCCAAGAATCATGATTTCCTGTAAGAGCTCTGAAATATATTTTTCACAAAGCACTTAAAGAAGGCAGTGGAAGCAGCGAATGTCAGGCCACTCTGAAGCTCTGAACGTGCAATGATCTTTGCACATCTGGGGAGTCTTCTGCTGGCCAGGAGCTCCATAGATTTCAACTGGGTTCTTGCCACCCAGAGCTCAGTGTAGAAAAGTGTCCCAGACTACCCACTGTTTTGCAGAGTGGGATAACACAGACGATAATTCGAAAAGGAAACCATTCTCCATGACATCCCATTGTTGCACAAAAACATCTGCACTTACCGTCTTCTATTTCATAAAGTCAGCATATGCGTATTATTACAAACATGTTCCCAACATATAGGAACAAGTGGACTGCTTACAACACCAAGCCTGAGTGGGGGGAAGCTAGTATATTTGGGGAAAAAGCTTCTTTCCTTTTTAGTAATGCACATTTCACTGCAGGAACCAGAACAACAATCTCTGCACACATAGCCAGGGCACAAATGAACTAAAAGTAACCCTTTTTTGTCTGAAACATTTTGCAACATCTCCTGCCATTTGCCCTTTGGTAAGATCTTGTGGCAAGTACATAAATGGCAGTCTGAACCTTCCGTGGACTTTCTGTGGACGAGGGGGCAACCTCCATCCCTTAGAACAGGAGGTGGTAAAGATACAGCCTTTGGAGCCCCATCACCTGGCCCCTGAGTCCAGAGTTGACCCATGGCATGTGTTACCAGCTCCAGACCAGGTCCTGGGGCCTGTGTTTCATGTAACACCCCTCCTTCTCCTCTCCTAGCTGCTCTAGGAAACATGGGTACTGGCCCAGTTAAAGTAGGCACTGCTTGTGACACGTGTGTCCGAGAACGGCCATGCACAAGTGCTATGTGCATTGTAGTCCTGGCCAGCTGGAGCAAGTGCTGGACCCAGCATGCTGGGGGAAGGCAATTCAGTCACATGCCATTCATCTGGCCCATGGACCAGCTCTGCACTGCTCATCTGACCCACAAGGTCCAGTAAGATTAACACCTCTGCTCTAAAATTACTGTCTCACTCTCCCTGCTGCATGTGACTGAGCTCTAAGATAGCTCTACTGTCCTACCAAGTACCCTGCTCATCTTCCCTATCCAGTATGCATAGGTGAGGTCTGTAAATCCTCCTTCTAGCAGTTCTTTCAGCCAGCAGCATTAGGAGACCCATAGGGAA
>NW_005841962.1:1992807-2012125 GCF_000455745.1 Alligator sinensis | reverse complement strand
GGAAAGAGACCATATGCAAGTTGAAAATGAGTTGAATGGAGTCAGGCAGACAAGGTTCTATGGGTAAATATAATATCTTTTATTAGACCAACTAAATAGTTAGAAAAATTGTTCTTTGCAAGCTGGAGTCAAGCAGGAAGAAAATGAAAGGAAAACCAGGCCCTGTGACCTTCTATATATTACTAATATGGGAATTAAAACTTTACCAGTCAGCTATAAGAGGGATCTCCTTATTATGGTTTAAACCATAATGCTGATTTTCTGGCATTGTTATGAGTGGGTGAGGACTGTGTTGGCAGCAAAACTAATTTTGATTCACATGTGGCAGTGATTGGAATTTAGCTTGAGAACTCCCTCTGCCTTCAACCATAAATAATGGCAGCATAGCAAATTGTTGGATAATCAGTGATTCAGGGCCATGTGCACTAAGCTGCTTTCTGGGTTGCATGGATCCTTCTTAGTTATTGTTGCATAGACAGAATGTGTAAATGCATATAATTATTTTTAAATAAATATTTATGCTAAGGTGAATGGGCTTGTGTGAAATCTTGGTTGCTTTGGTGAGGCCCCTTCTAATCTTTATGGGTGGTAGACATGTTCTGCAAAACAAATATAAGCAATGCTTCCCCCTTTTTTTGAGGCACAGCCACAGACCTTATGATGAGCGAACCAGAAAAGCCAAGGCTGTGACTGAACTCCAACTGGCTACAAGTATCAAGGACAATAAAAAGTCCTTTTTTAGATATGTGGGGAGCCGGAGGAAAAGCAAGGGCAACCTTGGCCCCTGCTAAACCAGATGGGACAGTTGACTACTGACGCCCAGAAAAAAGCCAACTTGCTAAATGGGTATTTTGCGTCGGTCTTTCCCCAGTCCCACAGGATGCCCCTGCCCATTATGGGACGGGAAGGCCTGGTTGAGGGAGATTCCTTACCCTCCATCAATGCTGACCTTGTGAAGGAACACCTTGAGAGGCTGGATACCTTCAAGTCAGCCAGCCCTGACAGTTTATACCCCAGGGTACTCAAGGAGCTGGCAAGCATCATAGCCCAGTCTCTGGCACAGATCTTCGAGAACTCGTGGCGCTCTGGTGTAGTGCCCAAAGACTGGAAGAAGGCCAGTGTGGTGCCTATCTTCAAGAAAGGGAGGAAAGTGGATCCAGCAAACTGCAGGCCCATCAGCCTGACCTCTATCCCGGGGAAGATCCTAGAAAAGATTATCAAAGAGACCATTCTCAACAGACTGGCCAAAGGCAAAATCCTGAGGGATAGCCAGCGTGGGTTTGTTGTGGGTAGGTCTTGCTTGACCAATCTTATTTCCTTTTATGACCAGGTGACCTATCACCTGGACAAGGGGGAAGAGATTGATGTCATATATCTTGACTTTAAAAAAGCCTTCGATCTGGTGTCCCATGATCACCTTTTAGCAAAACTGGCCAACTGCAGCTTCAGCTTCACCATGGTCCACTGGCTGGGAAACTGGCTCTGCGGTAGGACCCAGAGGGTGGTGGTTGACAGATGTCAATCGTCATGGTGAGCTGTGACCAGTGGGGTCCCCCAAGGCTCTGTCCTTGGGCCTATATTATTCAACATCTTCATTAATGATGCGGACATTGGCGTCAGAAGCGGACTGGGCAAGTTCGCCGACGACACTAAACTTTGGGGTAAAGCATCCACACCTGAGGACAAGAGGGTGATCCAGGCTGACCTGGACAGGCTCAGGAAATGGGCGGATGAGAACCTGATGGTGTTTAACACTGAAAAATGCAAGGTTCTCCACCTTGGGAAGAAAACCCCGCAGCATTCTTATAGGCTCAGCGGTGCTATGCTGGCCAGCGCTACGGATGGAAGGGACTTGGGGGTCATGATTGACCACAAGACGAACATGAGCCTTCAATGTGATGCTGCTGCTAGTAAAGCAAGCAAAACGCTGGCTTGCATCCATAGATGCATCTCAATTAAATCCCAGGACGTCATTCTCCCATTGTACTCGGCCTTGGTGAGGCTGCAGCTGGAGTACTGAGTCCAGTTTTGGGCTCTACGATTCAAAAAGGATGTGGAGAAGCTTGAGAGAGTCCGGAGAAGAGCCACGCGCATGATCAAAGGTTAGGAAAACAGACCTTATGATGAGAGGCTGAGAGCTATGGGACTCTTCAGCCTGGAAAAGTACAGGCTTAGGGGTGATCTGGTGGCCACCTACAAGTTTATCAAGGGTGTTCACCAGGATCTGGGGGAACATCTGTTCACCAGAGCGCCCCAAGGGATGACAAGATTGAATGGTCACACACTCCTACAGGACCATTTCAGGCTGGACATAAGGAAGAACTTCTTTACTGTCCAAGCCCCCAAGGCCTGGAATAGACTGCTGCCAAAGGTGGTTCAAGCACCTACTTTGAATGCCTTCAAGAGATATTTGGATATTTATCTTGCTGGATCCTATGACCCCTGCTGACTTCCTGCCCCTGGGGCAGGGGACTAGACTCAAAGATCTTCCAAGGTCCCTTCCAGCCCTAATGTCTATGAAATCTATGATGGAAATAGCCAATCTGTTCCCTGTAATGGAGAAGATTTGACAAGGCTCAGGGAAGCAAGAGTTGGGGAACTGGGGACAAGAAGACATGGAAAGGAGCTCCAGGCAACTGGGACAGATAGTGCTGTCAAAGGAAATTTGTGTGCCCATAAATTTTTGCAGGATAAAGACCTAAATGAGCCTTATCATAGCAAGGACTGGGAGCGATATGTAAGTAGAAGGTTTCTATGGAGGCATTTAAGTATAGCTGCATGCATAAGGTAATGGGGTTTCTTACTCTTTCTGGCAGCTGGGTAATAGATAAGGTTTGAGAGAACATGTCTACACAAGACATTTACTGAAGAGCTGACTAATTAACTCCACAGTAAACATCTCAGCATCTACACATGCACCCCTATAAGGGCACAGGAAACTAATAAACTCCTCAGCAGGCTAGTACTTGTTAATACAAGTACTAGCCAGCTGTGAAGCTTTTTGTGCACAGCACCACACGTGTAGATGCTGACCTGGCTGGCTGCGGAATATGGATGCTTCAGTGTGGGGGTTGCCTGCTGGCTGGCCCTGTGCTGAAGCACCTTTGTGCTCCAGCCATCCCCTCCACAGCACACTGAGCCTGGCTGAAGCAACCATGAGCTGGTGGGGGGATCCCCAAGGCCCCCTGGCAGCTGGAGCTGCTTCACCTAGGCTGCACGTATCATGCCTGAATAAACTGCAGAACTCATTGCTCCGGAGTTCATTACTCCTAGGCGCATGTTCAAATGGCATGATTGGGAGCAATTAACTCGGGCACATTAAGCTCTGTAGTTTATTCAAATGCCGTAACTGTGTGTGTAGATGTGCTCAGTGAAAAGCAGGCAAAATGTCAGTAAAGAGAAAGTGGCCTTGTGGAGAATGATGCTGCCTGTTGTCAGTTCTAGAGAAGGCAGGTACTTCTGAGTAAGGGTTTGCTGAATTGGAGTTTGAGATTTTATGTGGTGCAGTCTCACCACATTCCTTGAGTACCTCCAATGTTACACTTCCAATATCAGCTTACAGTAGAACAGTGGGGCAGGAAAGCCACAAATGAATCATGCGTCCTCTCTGAGGATGGATTGGAGTACCACTCCAATCTATTTCCCCTGCCTGATCTGCTGCTCTGCTCTCTACTTCCTGCTTTATCTGCCACTGTGCTGCCTAACTCCTTCCCAATCTACCACTTGCTACACACAGAGGCTGACAGCACCATTTGTAGCATCTGTGCCACAGGTTGGCCACCCCTGGCATAGAAGATTCATGCAAACACAAATAAACAAGGCTTGGAAATGACCCAGAAACATCTCCCCTTTACCCTCCTCTCTGCTACAGTTGACCAGTCAACTCAGTTCCCTGTCCTTGCACATTTTCTTTAGATAAGCAAAGCTGAGAACTTTTATCTAAGCCAGCCAGCAGAGGGAGATCAGTATACATATGCTGTGCCAAATAGTGTCAGTAGATGGCATACACAAGCAAGAAAAACTATGTTTATTGTAGGGGCACTGCCAACCCACATCTCTTTTGGCAAAAACAGCAGCTACTCCTTTTCAGGGGAGGGGGCCTACAGTACAAGGAGTGGCATGAAACGGAGACCACACAACCACCTGCCTACTGAGTTACAACACTAAGGGCTTTGGTTTCAGAGGTGCTTGGCATCAGTCTTTCTGGATGACATCTGCAAGATTCAAGTATACTCAGCCCCTCCAGAAAGTAGCTCCAGAGCTAATCCATGACAGCTGGGCTACACAAGCAAACCATGCTTTTTCTAGGCTGAATGAAAAATGTGAATCCTAGTTACAGCCACATGAATAACCCATTTTTTGGCTTGCTAGATGAAATGAACAAACACACCCTTTAACTGTTGTGGGTAGAGTGGAGATGAACATTTTCAGTTTTCTTGGCAACGTGAAAATAGTTCATTAGAGTTCCCCAAAATATATTCTGTTGGGGGGGGCGGTGTTTAATGGAAATGTCCTAAATGAATAAAATGGAGGTTTGTCATCCTAAAGCTACAGTCTCCAGCAAATCAACTATTAAAGGAAAAAGTTGGCCCAGCTCTCATCCTAGTCCACAAGGCCCTCCAGTGATGAGGGTCCCTCTGAGACAGGTCTCTCCTTCCACCACCCCTGGTGCCAACCTTTTTAGCATGCACCACAAATTAGCCCTGCACTCTCCCCAAGTGCCACTCTGATCTCCTTCCCCTGCCCAATCTGCTGCTCTGCTTTCTCCCTGTCCCATTTGCTGCTTTGCTTCCTGCTTCTTGCCCTAACTGCCACTTTGCTGCCTGTCCCCTCCCTGATCTGGTGCATGCCATACACAGAGCCTGCCTCTATTACTTGTGATATCCATGCTGTAGGTTGGCCACCCCTACACTAAAACGTCTCTGCTCTGTAAGAATGGTATAATTCGGCATGGTCAGAATCAGAATATTCTTGGTGATAGAAATTCAGCTGTGCACTTCCTTGCCAAAGGAACATGTTATGCTTACAGCTGAAAGTACTGCTGGTCTTGTTGACAAAAAGCTGCCCCCAGATCTTCCCCAGGTATCAAACTAGTCCAACAAAGAGAAGCACTGAGGGGAAAAGTAGAAGGCCAGAAAAAAAGCAAGCAGCATTGCAAGATGGTAAGAGAAGAAAAAGTGGAAGAAAAACAGAAATGAGTAAAAGTAAACAAACAGGAATGGGGAACTGAGTTCCTCTTAAGCATGCTTCAATCTGCCTTGAATGGGTGTGCAATGTTTGTGCATTGGTAGAACTAGTGAAGATCAGACATTTCTCAGAGTTTTAGTTACTACTACCTTACATTAAGCATAGATAAATGAAGACAGGCAAAGGGTGAAAGAGAGGAAGTACTATTGCCCTCATTGCATAGACGGAGAATTGAGTCATAAATAATTGGTCTGGTTTTCAGAAGTGCTAGGCACCCAACAAAGGGAGGGACAGCTGTTCAGTATCTCATAAGGGCTAGTCTGTCAAAGATTGGTGGCGGCAGCAGTTATCCTTCACGGTTGAGGACGATCACTCCCATGGGTCAAGTAAAGGGTTGTAGATGAGTCTGTTGATGGTTAAAATTACTATTGTCAAAGACAAAGACAAGCACCTAATCACATTTTCAAAAGAGTGTGCTTTATAACTCACAGCAAAGTTAGGAATTACCCTGTGCCGTATCTTAACCACAATCATAACCCTTCTTCCCTAATAAGCAATACAGTTGCCGATCTAAATAAATAAATAACCCCAAATCATTTTTCTTAGATAGAAGGTATAGCGGTCCACTCTCTACTACAAGTATTTGATTTATAGAGAACTGAAAAGAGAACAAACTCGGGGTCTGGTGAGGTACGCAAAACTGCAGGTTACACTGGTTTTGCAAAACCTTATAAGTAGGGTTTTGGTTTTATACACCGTGACTGAAAACCAGAGGTGGTTTGGAGCTGGGCCAATGTTATTCTTCCACTAAAGAAAAACTGCTCTCCACAGGGATGTGGCAACTGTGCTTGCCCAGAATCAGAATGTTCTCTGTGGAGGAAATGTGGCAAGGATAAGCTTATTCATGTTCTTCCCCAAATATAAGACCCATTTTCTTGAAAGAACTTTCCCATATGACACTGCGGAAGGGTATGTGATATGGAGGGGGAAAAGGTGTAGGATAAATGGTTCTAGTTTCTCCCCACCAATGTGTGTGTTGCAACATATCCTGTTTTTATGTTATTATTAGGCACTGACCCAGCCCAAGACCCTGAAACTAACAACTGGGTTCTTTGCTGAAGTGGTGTTTTGCCTCTGAACACCCTGGCTGTTCTATCATGTGGAGAGTTCATAGTGAAACCAGTGACAGGATGGGCCCCCAAGGACAGTTACAGTGCCCCCTGAGTGGGTGAACTGCGGGTCCCACGCAGCTTCTCAGGGTAACCTCCTCACTGTCCTTCCTGCCACGCCTTGATGGAAATTGTAGGCTGTTCCCCAGAGTCTCTGAGTGCCCACTGGGTCCCCACTTAGCCTAGCTTTCCCTGCTTGCCAAGCCGCCAATCCTGCTCATAGCAACAGACCCAAAATCCACAACCCCACTTGATGCCCTACTGCCATCTGTATCTCACTAGCTGATTAGGTTTTTTGGCTCTATCTGTGCCCTCAGGCACTAACTTGCCTTAGGACCGTCAATCATGGCTTCCAGCCATCCCCATAGCAATGCCCATGCCTTGTAAGTCTTGCTCAGTCTTCCTTCACTGGGCTTTTTGGCCCTATCTCTCAACTCAACCAGCTTGCTAAACCCCTGACAAGTCTTTCCTGATTTACTGGGCCCCTGGCCCTGTCGTGACTTCAGCCTCTCCTGGGCTTCAGCCCCGCTGCTCAGGCTTTGGCCTTCTTGACCTTAGTCCACACCTGCTCCAGCCCTCAGCTGTTTGGGTCCTTGACCCTAGACCAGGCTACTATCTCTCAGCTTGAGCTCTCAGCTCTCTGAGTCCCCAACTACAAGAAGCAGGCTGCTATTAAAGAGTGCCCTTCAAGACACCCCCATGGCCTCCATCCTACAGCTACAACCCAGTCCTCTGGTAAAAATATGAGCGAAATACTTCACATTAAAGTACTGAAAGGTCTCTCTGGGTCACTATACTGCTGCAAGAACCTCATCCCCATTCACTAGCTCTCTCTCAGCCTCCCAGAGTATGAGCTCCTCTTATTACAGTTCAGAGCAACACTGGCCCCTCTCTCTCAGGAACCCAGGTTTATATCCCCTGAGCTCTACCTCTTTCAGTGTTTTCCTAGCTGAGCTGCTATTATCTCCCTCTTGCTTACCCTGAGCTCTGTCCTATTGGCCTAGTGCTCTGCAGCTAGCTCCCAAGCAGTTACTTGCAGCCCTATAGCTCTCTGGCTGCCTACTCTCTGGCAGCTAGGAACTAGCAGTTACTACTACCTGATGCATTTCCTCTCTTAGAGAAAAAGAGCCTCTGACTCCTTGTTACAAACCACAGTAAATAACTACCCTTCCCCCAGATCAGATCCCATGTTCAATTTGGGGCTGGACACACACAAACATCTGGAGCCATTTCAAAAGGACGTTCCATGTAATGTTCACAAGTGAGGAATGACACAAATGTAGCAAAACTGCTCCAACTTTAATATAGCTTCATCCAGGATTAAAGTGGTTTGGCTGTATTTGTACCCCCCTTGGCTTATCCACACAGTTGTTCTACCAATCGGAACATAATAGACCCCCCTCGAAGAACCACAGCTAAAAAAGAACACTCCTGAGGAGCTACGTTTGATTTCATTTTAAAGCATATGGATAAGGATCTGAATAGAAAACCTAACAGGAAAAGAGCAGGCATTGTCTCCTTGTGCCGAGATAAGTGACCCAGTTCTGCCTGGCCCTGCAGACCATAGTCTTTGTGCAGGGAGTGCAAAGTCCAAACCAGATGGCAGCTCAGCACCCACTAGGTGCTCTCTTCATACAGGTGCTGAGGAAGTCGCCAACCATGGAGACTTGTACCCTATGAAGTGGTTTCCTGTCCTTTCTCAAGGGGAAGTTACACATTACACGTAAACCATAAAAAGGGTACTTTAAACACAAGTGTCTGCATGTTAAAGCTCATTAACTCAGGCTAAGTGCCATGGACACCTGGTGCCTCCTGAGTCAGGGGGGACACATACTTCCCCAGCGGCCAGTCAGCGACCGGAGGGGGGGTCCCTCGTGGCTGATCACAGCAACTGGGGGGGGTCCCCAGCAGCTAATCGTGCTGACCCAGAAGTGCAAGCAGTGTTTCTGGAAGTGCCGGCGGTGCTTCTCCTGGCATCCCCACTCCCTGGCCAGTGCCCACAGGGGGGGCCCCAGTGATCCCGCCTGCCCCCTCTGCCCATCACCTAACTGGAGAGTGCTGGCTGTCAGGGGGTGCACCAGTGCTCTCAGGAGGTGCACATGCACCCCTACACATTGCCACTGCTATGTGCCTTCTGAGTCCCTCTAAGTTACATCACTCCAGGCAAGGCTTAACTCTGGACCTTGCTACCTAGCTTGTGCTAGAATAACTTTGGTCTGGTTCATGGAAATAAAATGAGTAATTTGCAGTCCTCCAGTACCCCAGGATAAATTGCTCCCAGACACCCTCTCCCCCCTCCGTCCCTCCCAAAGGAGGGAAAGAATCCAGGTCTAGAATCCAGGAATAGCGTCCTGGCTCCTAGCCACACCACAGCTCACCAGCCCTCTAACAGCAGAGTCAGAGCTGGCAAGAAACAGTATTAATCCTTAATGTGCAACTGCTCACACACCATGTTCTAACTTTTCCACAGATTTAGTCTGGTCTAAGTGTAACATATAAGGGCCTCGTTACATGCTACACTTTGAGCTGCTTGCTACACTTTGAGCTGCTCAAATGCTGATTTGTTTTAGTGCTAGCTTGAATTTGGAGCAGTTCCTTATACTGGGAATTCATAACATCTGAAAAAATATGCTGCTGCCTACAAAAATGCATGCCTTTCTGAATCAGTCAGTTTCTCAGAGGCCATCCTGCCCTGCCTGCTACCTACAGGACAGGAGTACCCAGCTGCTTCTGGCAAAGGTCACCTTTATACCTTGGATCAGATTTGAGCGATCTCTGAGGATGTCTTCATAGCAAACGTATCATGCTCAATGGCAGCACCCTCAAGCATCTCCACTTCTCTGCAGGTGCTGCTCCTAAACTGGGAACAGTATAGTGATAGCAGTGCAGTACTTCAGGTATTTAGCATTACAGAGAGCTCACCCCATGCTAATTAGCCCACCCAAGGTAGATATGGTTACGCTGCTTCCAATTTAGAAGCAGACAGTTCATAGCCAACACAGTGACAATGCCAGACATTGTAAATTTGCTGCATGGACAAGGCCTGATTATCTTGGAGAGCTAATTTCATACTTCACACCATTTACCATTGCAAAATGTTTGTAGATGTCTCAAGCTGGTCTCTTGGGACAGAAGATCACTACGTGCACGTCTTTTTTTCCAGGCTGCAGAGTTCAATGGGCTGGGCTAACTCCCAGGATCCAATGTCACTGAAGTGTTGGGAAAGTTTTATCCCAATATGAATTACACAGCTTAGGCCTTTCTCACTTTTCTGGGACAAAATCAAACACATGGACGCAAACACAGGGTCGATGCTAGGAAAAAGTTGAACCCAGACCCAAATTCTGCAGCTTTGCACTGACAGTGCACCCCCACACCCCTCAAAACACTTCACAGAGATGAAAGAAAGTCAGGTTTATGATGACCTATCAAGAGAAGGGTCTGCAGAATTATGGGATGTCTGATCAGGTACATCTCGCTAACGCTTCAGAAGATAGAGCTGCCTAGTGTCATTTCACAGCTTCCCCAATCTAACACTATCATATAGTGTTTTATCAGATAATCTGATATCTGCTGTACTAAGATTTGTTTATATTCAGAGTGCTCAAACACACAGCAACACTTTGTACTTCTATCATAATTTCCACTTTATCTTTTCAAATGTTTTGCAGATATTAATGAACTCTGTCTCACAGACAACAAAGTAGTGGAGAGTGTGGGTGTTCAGGGAGAAGCACAGAACTTGTGTTGCTCCTCCAGAGTCGGAACAAAGATGACAAGTTTTGGTTTTGTTTGTTTGTAGCTTGCTTGTCTTGTTTTCTTTTACTGTGGTGACAAGGTTGTCCATGTAAAATAAACTGGCTAGAAACCCAGAACACAGACCTAACTGGCATTCACATGGAAGTTGGGTGAGTGATTGCTTACAGTGACATTCAAAGGAAAAAAACTGAATTACGTTTGTGTCCTTTTCTGTGTCTTTATCATACATTAAGCAGTTCTGGAACTTAAATAAAAAGAATTTTAAAAAAAGGTGGGGGGGGAATCAAATGAAAAGCTTTTCTTGTTTTATATTCAGAGTTGGATCTTGGCTGGGTCCAGTTTTCCTGAAAGGCTCTGTAGGCAAATGAAGAATAATACAATTGCAATATGAGAAATACCACAAAAATGAAATATGACTAATAAAGATGGGAAGTGGTTTTTTTTATTTAAGGTATTTAACATTATGGGCTATGATTTTTATTTGTATTTATTTATCTTAAGTGCCCAATAAGCACTTGAGGGGAAAAAAACCAAACTCCAAACTAACCAAACTCCAACCAAACTAACATTTTAGCACACTTATCTCCAGCTGAGGGCTAAGAAGCATCTATCACTGGGAATGCAAGTGAATCCTCCCACAAAATGAGCCTTGTATTCCTGATATGTCTAAGATGAAAAGCAAACAGGAAAGAAAAACTTAAAATAACAAAAGTCAACATTGACTTTATGGGCTGTTAAGAGTCAGTGCAAGATTACTTAAAGCAGGGATGGAATCTCCATCATTGAAAGTTTTAAAGACCAGATTACCTAAGCACTTGGATGAGATGGTTTAGAGCAGGGGTGGGCAAAAAGCGGCCTGGGGCTGGATACAGCCCACCAGGCTATTCTAACTGGCCCGCAGGGCCCCTAAAAAATTTAGAAAATTAATATTTATCTGCCCTGGCTGCCTGTCATTTAGCCCTCAATAGCTTGCCAAAACTCAGTAAGCGGCCCTCTGCCCAAAATAATTGCCCGCCCCTGGTTTAGAGAAAGATGCTCCTGCCTTGAGCAGGGGGTTGGATTAGATGACCTCTTGAGGTCCCTTTCATCATTACTTTACTATGATTCTGGTTTGTTTGGTTTTTTCTTTAAAAAAAAAAGAACTCTGTGGCCCTGTTAAGAATGTCTGTGAAGAGATCTGAGATCTTCCTGTGTTTGCTGCAATTTTTTTTCAACTGAAAAAACATAAGCGCTAAATCATTGCACAATCAGCCTCTAGTAGCCTTGTTATGGGCAACAGATACATCTTCCTCCCCAAGAAGGACTTAAAAACATCTCACATATCTGAAAAATCCCAACAGAGAAACAATTTTTGTAACTGTGAATGTTGCAGTTGGGAAGAGGGGTACTGATTGGATAGCAATGATTTATAAACTTGTTTTACTTACCATATCACATTCTGAATCTTTTAAATGAGATGATCAATGTTGCCTGTTACCTACTTTTCAACGAGTATGAAATGTCGGGTCTTTGAACTCTTACCTCAGTGCTGCAGCACTGAAAAACACAGCTGTTTTAGGGGACCATCCTCCAATGATTACTAGCACTTGCATAGAGTTTCACAGAAGTCACAGATCAGTTGTCCCAACACCGGGGTCCTAAGTCTTGCTCATCTAATGGAAAGTAGGGTGCTTGTACACGTGATGCCATTAACATGTACAAGTGATGAAAATGTCATTTTGTGTGGCTTAATGGTGTCACAGTGTATGCATGCAAGACTTTTGGGGGTTTTAAATGATTTTGCATTGTTGCAAACTAAACTACATCCAGATGTAGTATTGTTTGCAACTTTGCAAATTGCAACAGTGAAGCTGTCAGCTTGCCCCCTGGCTGTGGGAGAGGCAGGCAGTTTCTGAAATAAAAAAAAGGATTGGGCCCCTTGCCACTTCTGCCTTTGGCAGTCGCCTACTGAAGGCAGAAGCAGCAAGGGGCCTGATCCTTCTTTTTCCCCAGAAGAGCCTGTCCACCTCTCTCATGGATGGTGGGCAAGCTGCCAGCAGGCTGAGTGGCCCCTGAGCTGCAGGGGTCCAGTCCTTCCCTCTGCAGTGGCAGTGCCCCCTGGGGATGCCCGGGCAGGCTGCTAGTGTGCTGGGTGCTCCCCCAACTCAGAGGCAGCACCTGGCCCAATCCAACTGTTCCCCGAGCCCGCCTGCTGGAAGCCTGCAAGGCGCTGGTCCCCAGGCGGGCTCAGGGAACAGTTGGGTTGGGCTGGGTTCTGCCTCTGAGCTGGGGCAGCAGCCAGCCCACTAGCAGTCCACCCAGGCAGCCCCAGGGGACACTGCTGCCACCGCGGAGGGGAGGACTGGGCCCCTTCACAGCTCTGGCTCTGGTTCTGACAAAAAAAAAAAAGGATCAGGCCCTCACTGTAAATGGCAAAATTGAAATGGTTTAGTTCTCAGAGTTTTATTTTATGCCCCACCATTTCAATTTAGGGGGCAGAGAATAAAACCATGGGGATTAAACCACCGTCAAGTGTACAAGTGCCCCATGATTTTAAACTGATTTGGTTAAAGCAGTTACAAAACCCTGCAAGGACCCATTGAATTTGATTTCAATCTAATTTATATCAGGTTAGCTCAACTCCATTCCTCCTGCTTCTTACTAAGTTAAGCTAAAGCAGTAAAAGCCAAGTTGAAATCAAATTCAGCATATCCCAACTCGATTCTGCACATATTTCTAGAGCTGTTTTAAAGATAAAATGGTGTAACAGAGAATTGAGACAAGGCTTTAGTCATCTTCCAGCAGGAACTGACTCAAACATCACAGCCTGTTTCTTCTGTGGTTTTTGGTAGCTCTGAGCTTTTTAAATTAAGTAACTATGAAACCAGATAACAAGTTTTCTTGAAGCATTGCTATTGTGACATCTGTCTCATTAAACCCATTTTCTTCCTTGTCTAGTCTTCTAAGCCAGTGGTGCTCAGCCTTTTTAGAGTTGAGGCATACTTTGATAGATTTGAAGCACTCCTCAAAAGATACAAGGCAACCTCAGAAAATGCCAGGTCTCAGTTTTCATTCTTTTCTTCACTACATAAAAATAATGGAGTAGTTCTTTTGGCGTAAAGAACTCAGAAAGGTAACAACAGGTCAGAATGGTTTGAGCAGTATGGATTCCTATTTGAAACCTGTAGCTTAATCTTGTGAATCATACCTAACAGTGCTATTATTGCACTGCAGCATCTTTGAAAGGATCTTAAGGCACCTCTTTGTTAAAAATCACTGTTCTAAGCACTTAACATCATCTCTTAAAACAGTAAAAATGTCTGATGCCTCATTGTACCAGCTGCCTGCCAAGGGTTCGGGATTGAAAGTATGGTCGGGGGTAGAAAGGTAAGAAAGGTTTATTGACTTAACAAAAACACAACTACGCATAATAACAAGACAAACAATGACAGACAAGAATAATTTATGTTGGCAATTTATCGGCAGTCTCCCCTCTGATGCATGATATACAAGTTTGTCTTTCCACAAAGCTCAGCGAAGTCAGGCGTCCCCGATCAGCGCTGTCTGAGAGGTACTGGGAAGGACCCTGGTATTCAGTCCTTGGGCTCCTCGAGATCCACAGGCACACTGATCCAGGTCAACAGCTAATGAATCCTTTTCACCAAGCTGTATCTTCCTTCTGAATGATTTCTGCATGTTTTAGCCAATTTATAGCTTCTGAACTGTGCTGATAACTTACAGCCACTCAGATTCCTTTTACTTCAACTGTCCTTAGACTGACCAATAGCAGTACAAGCCTTGCATTCCTTCTGATAAGGTTAATTTTATCTACGCCACAGGGTCTTACTACTTCAAGGCTTTGCTAAATTTACTAGGCCTTACTTTATACATGGCCTTACTATGTTTTAAACTTTAATTAGGCTCTTAGCAACAACATATAGCTTAATATTTAAACAAATACAGAAAAACACTTGGTCTAATCTTCATAGAGCCTTCAGCAAGCACCTTTATCACACAGTCATAATTTTTAGCTGTCACACTCATCTACATTAAAAACATTAGCAATGTTTAAGCAGCATCAATTATTTGCTGTCAAACCATATTTTTTTATAATACACTTTTTATACTTAGTAAAAGAAAAAGTGTAACTGAGTGTGAAAACCGTATTTTAAATCTGGTAAGTACCCAGATTTTCTTGGTTCTCTTCTGTAGTTTAACAGTATTTTGCCTCTCATTATTTTGACAAATTCAGTGTAAAAGGTTCTTAAGTTTTAGGTAAGAAAGTGGAAGAACAGGCAGCTGACAACTGAAGTCTTACCTTTGGTTATGCAGCTTGAAACTGGCATGAGAAGGAAAAGGGACTAAACCCCAGTTTATGTTTCATTTACTGAGCTGTAAGAGTAAACACACACACAGGTAGTGCAGAGATCCTGAAGCATGGTAAGTCCTGCCCCACTATTGTCCTTTGTTTGTCTTTGTCTGTAATCTACACTGCAGACTGCACTGTAGCATGGAGAAACCCAATTTAGCTGTAAATGAGATAGCTTGCTTACTAAAAGCAGTATCAGTATTGTAGCAGTGTTGCATCCTTATTGGAAGCATGGATTCAATATGGGTTAATTTATCCTCTTTCCAGCCTAAATATTACATAATGTCATTGTCACAACTGGCCCAGACCACATGGGCATGAAAACATCAATTCTGAGAAAATGATGACAAGTATGAAGTGCACCAGTGTATACCCTCAGCCACATGTCACCTGACATATTCTCATTTATTACACTGACTCCATATAGGATAGCTCATCTAATTAAAGACCCAAGGCTCTGAGTGATTTGGGGCAATGATACATTAAAATTTGCCTAAATCATTGGGACAAGGACTGCAGATGATTGCTGTGCTGTTCACAGATGATAGGGCTTCCTTACACTGCAAGGGAAGAGCTTCTTTGTGCAGGGGAGAGGATTTCCTTGATGGCCAGTTCAAGACCATGAGACTTACTACCACAGGATGTAACAAACCTACATCTAAATACCCCTCAACCCTTTTTGCTCTCGGGATGTTGTACTCCACTTCAACCTGACCTTCACTGCTAGCAGCTTACAGCATTTTATACAAAACATAAACCACCACATGCAGAAAGGTCACATATAGTTTCCTTCTGAGGAATCAGAGAACAAACCACACACATAACATCTGTGAGTCATATCATCAAAGGCAATTTGAAAGGTGCTTGGTAACAGGTGTGGATTAAGAACCAGAACAGAAAAGAACCTGCTGTCACACTTCCATCTCCTCCCCTGAAAATACACATGCTGTGAGCAAACTCAGAGTAAATATACAGTTAACCAGTTTCCACAACTTCAGCTGGTAACAGCCTTCAAGAATAACCATCTTTTCAGATGAATCCTATTTGTGTCATGAAGGGAATTGGTGAGTATTTATTCACCAAGGCGCCCCCGGGGGTTACAAGAAATAATGGCCACAAGCTAGCAGAGAGCAGATTTAGATTGGACATTAGGAAGAACTTCTTCACAGTTAGAGTGGCCAAGGTCTGGAACGGGCTCCCAAGGGAGGTGGTGCTCTCCCCTACCCTGGGGGTCTTCAAGAGGAGGTTAGATGAGTATCTAGCTGGGGTCACCTAGACCCAGCACTCTCTCCTGCTTATTCAGACTCTTTCCTGCTTATGCAGGGGGTCGGACTCGATGATCTATTGAGGTCCCTTCTGACCCTAACATCTATGAATCTATGAATAACCTGCAGCAGGATGGAGAAGGTCAGCAAAGAGGTAAAAAAGGAGCTCCTGAGTTTGACACTCCATTGGTGGATGAGAAAGGGTGGATGAGGAGGAAAATTTTGGAGAAGAATAGAAATGCAAAATCTATTTTGTTTTTTTCTGCTTAGTTGAGCTTCTGATGAGCTCCTACTTCAAATATCCTGCCAGAGTTTGATCCAGCACCCAAGAAGTTGGCCAGCAGGGTTGTAGCTGTTTGACCCCATGCATATACTTTCTAGGCTCCTTCCTGCTCTGCTGCAAGAAAAAAAAAATAAAGTGAAAGAGGAGGGGGGGAGAAGAGGGAGGGTGCAGTAAATACAGGTGCAAATACTGGGTCCCAGTCAGGCTGAAGTTGCAGTGGGAAATCAAAAGGCGATTATTTTTAGTTCTTATTTTTTCCACAATCCTACCTGTCCTTCCACCTCAGTTTTGTCTGTCCATTTAGACCTGATTTTGCATCCTTTATTCCCTATCACATTGAATAGCATCCATTCATAGAATCATAGAAAAGTAGGGCCAGAAGGGACCTCAAGTGGTCACCTAGTACAACCTCCTACTCAGCCCTGCCAAACCATTCCAGACAAGTGTTTGTCCAACCTATTCTTAACAACTTTGGGAACAACCCTCCCACACAACTGCCAGGCATAATGCCTAAAAAGTAAAAAATATCTTTCACCTTGCCACAAATAAAGCAGGAGGACAAAGGTACTGTTAGTGTCCTGTCACATAAGTAGCCCAAAAGACAACAACAAGAATATTTGTGTGAGCATGTGTGTTGTTTAATGTGCAGAACACCTAAATCTGTTGTAGGCAGCACAAACCAGATTTGGGCCCTAAATGTGATAGCTTTGCACCACTGAGCTGGCTACCTGGGAAGTCCCTTTCAATAGAGGAGTCCTTAGTCACCGCATTAACTCCACAGCACTCCACCTCTTAGACCCTTGCATAGAGTGAGTTATAGGGAAGAATGAGCCCTGGGTGGAGCATCTGTGTGTTCTGGATGTTCCTTGTTACCACAGCAGTTATTGGAAGCCTTGGCAGCCAGGCACATGTTAGAGCAAGGGAGACCAACCCACAATCCAGGTGCCACAAGTGGCAAGGGCAGTCTTTGTGAGTGGCATATAGCAGGTCACGAAGGGGACAGGCAGCACAGTGGCAGATAGAGAAGGGGGCAGAAAGCAAAGCATCAGATCAGGCCGGTAGCAGAGGGCAGGGAACAGAAAGCAGAGCAGGGTAAAGAAAAGGTATCAGTGTTACAGGGTGTGTGCAGGGCTAATTTGTGGCATGCCTCCCAAAAAGGTTGGCCCCTGCTGTGTTAGAACAACCGCTAGACTGCAAAGCTGTATATGGACATCTTGCCTTATTCCTTGCTGAGGCACTTCTTTTTTACACGTATCTAACATATCCAGCACTTTTTAGTGTGACCAAAATACTAACACTGCAGAACACCCTTAATTTATGTTGTCTATATGATTTGCCATAGGATGTTCCAAAGTTTTGCTGTTCTGAAAGAATTGTTTTTTCTTTTCAGAGGTGCCGACTAGAGTGGAAGTTCCAGTGCTTCAGAGAAGGAGTTTATGAGAATCAATGATACAGCAAAGATAGATCTAGAAGACGGGCACTAAAGCCACTAGTGCAGCTGTGATGCCAAAAGTAGAAAGTCATTCACTTCATATTCAAATAAACCTTGCACAAAGCAGAACTGCCAGTCTTGGACCAAATTCTACTCTTGGTTGTGCCATGTAAACTAACTTCATTAGCTTCAAGAGAGTGACTCTAAATTCAAACAGGTGCAACAGAAGTCAGAACTTGGCCCCTTGAATAACAACCAATTTGACATAGCGGATAAGGAAGAGGATGAACTGCAAGATCAACTAAGCAAGTCTGAAAAAATATACAAAACAGGTCAAGCATTGCTAAACCTTGGCCACATTTGCTCACTTCATCTATGCTGATCTCTAGCTCTCTCAGCTTTTCCCTAATCATTCCCATACTCTCACATCTGTCCTTGACCAATGAACAGAACGTTTCAGTTCATTTTTCAACCACTTATAAAATCACTGAGAAAGCAATCAATGATCTTCCAGAAACCCCATTAAAGGAGAGTTCTCCATGGCATGGCCCTCACCTTTGATATATAAGTCTTTCATAGCAATCAAGCAGAAGTCAAAAGGGAAAGCGGAAACTGAATGACATTCCTGCTGGGATGTATAAGCACAGCAGCAGTCAAATTGTAGACAAACTCACATGGCTTTATATTATCTGAGAGCAAAAGTCAATGCCACAGAATATCAAGAATGCCAATGCTGTCCATCTCTAAAATGCAACCATGACAGCAACTATGACAATTATAGTAGTATATCCCTACATTCTTTGGGAGGAAAATCCTTGCATTGATTACATGAATGGACACAATACTCATCTTGTGAAAGCCATCTTTCCTGAGTCTCAGTGCAGATTTCAGTCTATACATAACACTATAGATATGATCTTTACAACTAAATCAGAACTATTGCTTTCACACATATCCAAGATCCTATATGCACATATTCTCTACAAGTGCTTGCTAAATTCTCACACATTAACACTCATGTGAGACCCCATCGTGCTCAATGTAATCTTGGCTATTTACAGAAAAAAATATACCCCAAGCCCTGTTTACCTGAGTACTTAAGAAACAATCAACACTAATCCTTACGAAGAAATCCACATTTCTGTCATTCCAGCTGTCTCTCTGCCAGAAGAAAAATCTCTCTGCTTCTGTTTAGTGCATACTCACTGCTGCTTCTCTGGCATTCTGCCTCCACACACAGGGTCTGCAAGCTAGTCGTCAGATTTGCAGCCACACAGATCCCCATTAATTTATTCAGTTGGCTATGCTAAACCTGGCCATATGGTTTAAGAAAACATTCAGGAAAGAACTAAGGTGGAATTGAGACATCTAAACCAAAAATTGTGATCCCTCCATTGCATAAACCTAGAGATACCTTGACTCATTAATTACTAGGGCTGTGCAAAGCTTTGGTAGCTGATTCAATTCAGAGGAGATTTGGCCTGATTTGAGGACCAAATCTCCAAATACGAATTGAATTGGGAAACCAATTAAAAGCTCCAGATTGATTCAAAGCATTCAAATCGATTCAGAAAAGATTCAGCGATTCAGCCATAGACTAAACAGGCAGCTGACACAGCTGCCTCCCACTGGTAAGTCTGTTGGGGTTGGGAAGAGGGGAGGGAAGGGGTGTGGGTTTGGCCTGATTTGAGGACCAAATCTCCAAATACGAATTGAATTGGGAAACCAATTAAAAGCTCCAGATTGATTCAAAGCATTCAAATCGATTCAGAAAAGATTCAGCGATTCAGCCATAGACTAAACAGGCAGCTGACACAGCTGCCTCCCACTGGTAAGTCTGTTGGGGTTGGGAAGAGGGGAGGGAAGGGGTGTGGG
>NW_005841962.1:1982228-1992797 GCF_000455745.1 Alligator sinensis | reverse complement strand
GCTGCCGCTTGCCCAGCTGGGGTGGGAGAGGGGGCAGGATGCGGGCACAGCTCGCAGAAGGGGGCAAGCAGTGAGAAATGCAGAAGTCCTCGACTACAGGAAAGCTGACTTTGATAAACTCAGGAGGCTTGTTGTCAAGGCCCTAAGGGACCATGACTTGGCAGGGAGAGGAGTCCAAGAGGAGTGGTTGCTCCTGAAGGGAGCAATCCTGAAAACACAAGGGATGTCCATCCCATCTCGAAGGAAAGGTAGCAAAAGGGCACAGCAACCCCCTTGGCTTAGAAGGGAACTCATGGACCTCCTACACCAAAAAAGATAGGCTTATAAAGGATGGAAGATAGGGACCATCACAAAGGACGAGTATTCTGCACTGGTCCGTACCTGTAGTGAGTGACCAGGAAAGCCAAGGCTGCAACCAAACTCCACCTGGCTACATGTATCAAGGGCAATAAAAAGTCCTTTTTCAGATATGTGGGGAGTTAGAAGAAAAGCAAGGGTAACATTGGACCCCTGCTAAACCAAATGGTACAACTGACAACTGATACCCAGGAAAAAGCCAACCTGCTTAATGGATACTTCATGTCAGTTTTTCATCAACCCAAAGGGAACACCCTGCCTAGCATGATGCAGGGCGGCCACGGTGAAGGTGAATTTAGACCCAGCATCAGTGAAGACCTTGTAAAGGAACACCTTGAGAAGCTGAACACCTTCAAGTCAGCTGGTCCTGACAGATTGCACCCCAGAGTACTTAAGGAACTGGCAGGAGTCATAGCCCAGCCACTGGCAAAGATATTCAAAAACTCCTGGCACTCAGGTGAAGTACCTGAAGACTGGAAGAAGGCCAATGTGGTAACCATCTTCAAGAAAGGGAGGGAAGTAGATCTGGGTAACTATAGACCAATCAGCTTGACCTCAATCCCTGGAAAGATTCTGGAAAAAATTATCAAACAGACCTTTCTTGACAAGCTGGCTGATGGCAACATCATGAGGGACAGCCAGCATGGGTTTGTTGCAGGTAGGTCTTGCCTGACAAATCTTATCTCCTTCTATGACCAGGTGACTTGTAACCTGGAAAAGGGAGAAGAGATTAACATCATATATCTGGACTTTTAAAAAGCCTTTGATCTGGAAAGATTGGCCAACTGTGGCCTTGGCTACATCAGTCCAATGGCTGGGGAACTGGCTGTGAGGCCAGACCCAAAGAGTGGTAGTCAACAGAAGTGAACCATCATGGCACTCCATGACCAGTGGTGTCCCCCAAAGGTCCATCCATGGACCTGTTCTCTTTAACGTCTTTATCAATGATTCAGATATTCGTGTCAGAAGTGGACTGGCCACGTTTGCCGATGACACTAAACTTTGGGGTAGACCGTCCACACCTGAGGATAAGCTGGTGATCCAGGCTGACTTGGATAGGCTTAAAAAGTGGGCAGATACAAACCTGATGACATTCAATACCAACAAATGCAAGGTTGTTCGTTTTATTTCTTCAGAAATAAAAATCCACATCACGCTTATAGGCTTTGCAGTGCTAAGTTCTCTAGCACCCTGGCCGCAATGGAGTCATGACTGACCACAAGATGAACATGAGCCTCCAATGCGATGTCACAGCTGGTAAAGCAAACCAAGCTCTGGCTTGCATCCATAGATGCTTCTCAAGTAAATCTCAGGATGTCATCCTCCCGCTGTACTTGGCCTTGGTGAGGCTGAAGCTGGAGTACTGCATCCAGTTCTGCTCCACAATTCAAAAAGGATGTGGAGAAGCTTGAGAGAGTCCAGAGGAAAGCCACGTGCATGATGAGAGGACAAGAGAACAGGCCTTATGAAGAGAGGCCTGGAAAAGCACAGACTCAGGGGTAACCTGGTGGCAGTCTATAAGTACATCAGGGGTGTGCATCAGGATCTGGGGGAATGGCTGCTCACCAGAGTGTCCCAAGGATGACAAGGTCCAATGGTCACAAACTCCTCTAAGACCGTTTTAAGCTGAACATAAGGAAGAACTTCTCTACTGTCTGAGTCCCCAAGGCCTGAAATTGATTCTCTCCAGAGGTGGTGCAAGCACCTGCTCTGGACTGTTTTATGAAATGTTTGTATGCTTATCTTGCTGGGATCCTTCCACCTGAAGCATGCCTCTCCCACATCCCACCCCCTCCACCCTGGCTGGGCAAGCAGCAGCAGAGTAGATCTCCTGCTCCCAGCATTGCCGCATCTGCATCCCGCATCCCCCCACCCCCCTCCCACACCCTGAGTCCTGCACCCTTCCACCTTGGCTGAGCAGCTTGCCCCAGTCCCAGCCTCAACCCCTCCCTCCCCCATGCCCCTTCCCTTCCCCAACCCCAACAGATTTACCAGCTGGAGGCAGCTGTGTCAGCTGCCTGTTTAGTCTATGTCGAATCTCCAAAGCCGCGCTGAAGTGGTGTCAAATCTTTCGGATCTGATTTGGCTGAATCACATCACTGTCCTCTGAATTGGCTGAATCCAAAGCGATTACTTGCTGCTTTGCACAGGCCTATTAATTAGCTCTCGGTTTGATTGTAATGTTCTCTCAGGCTCTAGAGTTCTGTTCTTGGTATACTCAGAACTTCCTCTGTGCAGCTCAGCACCTAGCTCTCCTTTGAGCCTAATAAGGACCATAAACCAGGTGCTTTTCCATTTCTGTCCCTGAGGGGCCAAATCCTTTGAGTATGCCTAGCACTCACCCATATGATTAGACTCCTCCCAAAAATGCAGCTGCAACCCTTCCCTTTTAAAGGATGAGAGAGGCACCAAAAGGGATGACTTTTGCTAGCTCTTCCTGCTCTTTACATAAAAATTATACTAATTATAATTGCAAACTGTTCCCCAAAAATAACAGCATCTGAGTCTGTTTTAACTGCTTTAGTGGATGCTTTGTTAAATATTAAGGCCTTAAGTCTGCCTTCAGTTTCATGAGTTCAGTAGCATAGTATGGTTTTGCCAACTCTTTTATCAGTTTGTAGGTCTTGCTTGACCAATAGCCATTGATAAAAACCTTCATGAACCCTGACTTTGTCAGTGATTTTAGTACATATTATTGTTCAGCTGAAAATTCATTTAGCAATGCAGAATTTTTTTATTCCCCCCAGAAATATTTCAGAGAAACAGTCCAACTGCAGTAACAATATCATGTAAGGTGATCAGTCATACAAAATAAATAGCAATAATTTGAAATAATCTGGTGAGCGACTTGAGATCTGGTGAGCGATTTGAATATAGAGGGTAGTTTAGGTGACAGTGACCATGAGATCCTTACATTCACAATCTGTCACAAGGCAGGAAAATCAGCTAGCAGAGTTGAATTTTTGGACTTCAAAAAAGCAAATTTCAACAGACTCAGAGCAATAGTAGGTGAAGCGATGCGGGACCAGGGACCAAAGGTAAATGGAGTGCATGAAGAGTGGTCGTTTCTCAAAGACACAATCCTCGAAGCACAAAAGAAGACCATTCCCATGAGGAGAAAAGGTAGCAGAAAGGCTGGCAAGCTCTCTTGGCTTAATGGGGATATCATGGTCCTCTTGAAAAAGAAGAAAGAGGCGTACAGACAATGGAAGCTTGGGACAGTCCTTATGGAGGACTATACAACAACGGCCCACACTTGGAGGGAAAAGATTAGAAAAGCTAAGGCGGCGACTGACTTTCAGTTAGCAATGGGAATCAAGGACAGTAAGAAGTCCTTCTTTAGGTATGTAGAGAACAAAAGGAAAACAAATGGAAGTGGGGGGCTACTGCTTAACACCTCAGGACAGCTAGTTGCTGACACAGGAAAACCTGAACTCCTGAATGACTACTTTGCTTCGGTATTTCACAGACCAAGGGGAATATCATATGAGATAAGGTTCACAGTGGGCATGGTGGAATTGACTGCTTTTCTGCTGTTAACACCAGGGCCGTCCCTGCGGGGGGCGAATCAGGGTGACTGCCCTGGGCCCTGCTCTTTGCAGGGTCCCGCAGTCAGTGCCATATAGGCCCTGCCACAGCCATCATGCGCTACCATCGCCCCCCCCCCACCCCACTGCTATGCTAGCTCCAGCTGCTCGCCTCCCCCACCGCTGGGCCCACACAAGCCCTGCATACCCCTAGGGATGGCTCTGGTTGATGCTAAACTGGTGCATGATCAGTTAGAGAAGCTGGACATTTATAAATCAGCGGGACCAGATGAACTTCATCCAAGAGTGCTGAAGGAGCTGACCATGGTCATTGCAGGACTGCTGGCAAAATTCTTCCCAGACTGTTTTCCATTTCCCAAAATGTAAACCTTTAAATACCATTAGTAAGCTAACAGAGTGTACATTTTGCTCAAAGTTACAGCTATTGTACATCATGTGGATAGCAGCTCTTCAACATTAATTTACCAAAACATCACTCTGGGTCTTAAACTGACCAAAAGCCACTGTGTAACATTCTTAGTATTTGATTTTATTCCAGCATCTGGAATTATGAACGTGCTATTAGAAGATGAAAAATGTTGAGACTGAGATTTTTCA
This sequence comes from Alligator sinensis, assembly GCF_000455745.1. NCBI lineage: Eukaryota > Metazoa > Chordata > Crocodylia > Alligatoridae > Alligator > Alligator sinensis. The sequence continues at coordinate 1,988,295 of NW_005841962.1, read as the reverse complement.
TTTTTTTTTAATCTAAAATTTCAGAATATGTATGTGATTTAGGAAAATAAAGTAGGTGATGTTAAAATAAACAGTCCTCGTTTGGGTCCATATTTGGTAATAATATTGTGAAAATGTTCCCTTCTACTGACAGCAAATCCCCAAATTTCTCCTATATGCCGATTTTGAACACTTACTGTAGAAATTATGTATTCCATATTCTGCAAACTAGCCTCACTACATAAACCACAATCACGAATATTTAGGGTGGTTTACCATCTTTAAGGAGTACTTACGTTGGGCAGAAGGAATTTTCCTGAGTCTGGGATCTGTTTCTCTTTTGGCATATTTAACAGAAAAAAAATAAAAATGAAAACAAGACCTTGTGTGGCTTATGCTATTCTACACTATTTAAGACAAATACAAAAGAGATGGGAATAAGCCTTGAAGGTTCAAGCCCCTGGTTCTCAGTTTTCTCAAACATATTTTACTCGGTCCAAGAAAGGCAGACATACTGTCATAAATAAAAGCTGATCTTGTGTGCAGTTCTTGGCCAGAAAGGCGCACTCATCTAGTGATTTCAGAACTTGAAGTAAACTTCAAGTCTGAATGTGAAACCTCAACAGTTCTTGTAATTGCTGTAAAGTTTCAGTAAACATTCAAATAAGGAACAGAAATTCTGAGTTTCTTTAAAAACCTCATCTCTCTTCGGTAGGAAAAGTTCAGGTTTGCTTTGCTATACCAATCTGAAAGTTCAAGAACCCCAAATGGAATATGATAGTTTTAGTAGGTTAGGAAAACTTGAGTCTAGGTTTGGAAATGAGAAGAACATATAACTACAATGCATAAGTTCTGCTATAATTATTTTTCTATTAACCCATATTGCTTTAAAAACTTTTCATTAACCTAATAATTTTTGCACCCCCGTTTGATTCCCTGTTTAGAAAAGTTTAAAGTCAACTTCCTGGCAGTGGTAGCAGCATTTCTATTTAGGCATCAGTAAGGGTGTCACTTGATGTTATGGTTCATTAGAATCTACCTGATTCCTTCTAAACTCTTCAATCCACAGGTGTTAACTCCCCTCTCTCCTTTTTAATGGTATTAGTATTCCACCAATCAAGTTATTTTTCCCTCTGCAGTTCTGCTGTTTCTTAGTCCCTCTTGGTAATGTAGCTCCTATTTCACAGCTGTGCAGACTGTTTTTAACTCTGGCTAAAAATATACTCAGGTATGGAAAAATTTACTCAGTTATGGGAATGATTTTCAGTGAAGTATTGGGTGCACTGTCAAGACGCTGAAGCAGACTTGATTTTGTTTTATGAATCTGAAAGAGGTACACAATTAAATATATAATGACCACAGGACTAAAGAAACATATTTTGATTATTTTTGCCCAGCTTATTTTGTTTTTTAGTGTAAAATGTATGATAGAGCAAATTTATACATGTTCCAGTAAAGTTATATTTGTTTCTGCTTTTATCTTAAACTAAATAATATAGCTCTAGGTGCCTAGCATATTAGTGAAAGTTCTAGTTTCTTTTTACCTGGAGAAAAATAAGTATTGTGTTACTTATATGCAGTGATGCACACCTTCTGCAGCCCCCTTTTCAAAATCCTAGATCTGCCCATATTTTATTCTGTACAGATTCATGTTTATCTCCCCTTTGAATCACAATTACACTCACTTTTCACAGAGCTCACTATGGGCAGGATGTGTTGAAGAACAGAGACTGCTTTTCACTGAGTTTAGCCAGAATATGACTGTCACTGTGAAAGGGTGAAAAGGAGCAGGCAGAAGGCAAAAAATCCTGCTGCCTCTTACTGACCTCTTTCAGGATTACCATTGGTATAACCTCTTCTGCAGCCTCTGGTGAAGTAGCCTTTGTATTCCTAGCACCCCTTCATCTGCACAGGGAGGAAGACTGCAAGATCTTCATAGTGGTAGGACCTCCAGCCTCATCCCACTCCAAAACGCTTCGTGACAATATGCACTAGACTCCTATTGCACCACACTGCATACAGGGCTGCTCCATATCTTGCCCTTTGAAAGGATATGGAGGCTGATGTGGGGATCTACCAAATCATGAAAAAATGGAAAATTATTAAACACTTAAAAACATGGTGGTAGAACACAGGGTGATCTTTATCATTCAAGTATTTTGAGTGTATAACAAACTTTTCTCTTTAAGCTTTATTTCTTACACAACTGCAACTAGACTTTTAAGTTTGATACAGTAACACATAACTGTATAATAAACAATTCTCTTTTAAGTTTTACACTATTTTATACCTCTATTGCTAAGTTTGGTGCAATTTTACATCATGTGTTAGCATGTATATTTCTTCACAAGATGCTGTGGTGTCACTTATGTAGATGGCTTTTTAGTGGATGCTTTTCAAAGAGGTCTAGACAACCAAGGATGTACTGTGGTACTCCTTTATACCACCATTGCCCTGCCTTTTCTACCAAGACTGCAAACTTCTTGATTACAAAACTTTCTTGTGATGCATATGCACACTGGCGCTCAGAATTGCCTGAGTCATCCACGTTCAACTGGAATACTAAAGGGCACAGTGCACCCATTTAATATTGCAACCTTTCTTAAAAGCATAAGAAAAAACGTATATCTTGGTAACACTGATACAGAATCTCTGTACATCTGTTAATACAGGCAGTGGCTGAATAGTTCTACAGTTTTTGGTCTTTTTATATGGCACAGAACTTTTTGCATACCTCATTTCAGGAAACGTATTTTCTACCACTTCTTTCAGGAAATCTGCAAGATAAAAAAAATATTCTGATGAACTGCATAATAGTTTTAACTCTCTACAAGAGTCAAATAGTGAGTCAGAAAGAATCATGCAACAAGAATTTGGCAATCACCTAGGTGCAAATTAGGAGAAAAACTGTTGAGCCACCAAGCAGGAAATGGACTCTGGATAGATTTGAGTGAAAATTATTGAAGAAAAAAATACTTACATCTTGATACAGCTTTCTATCAGATATCTGAAAGCACTTTCCAAGCCCTCATGGCCAATGTTTTTAGAAGTGTTTATATGTTTTGGTCTTTGAGGTTGCACCTTATGACTCAGGGGACCTTATTTTCAAAGGTGTCAAGGACTCACAGGGTATATCCAGACCACTCATTTATGGCATGAGGCAGCACCTCACCCAAACTTTCTGTGCTCATTTCTGCCTGAACTAGCTCTTAAATTAGAAGTAACTTAACCACCTTGGTGCAATGCTGTGTGTGTGTCAATGAGCTCTGCTGCCTAAGCAATGCTGTTGATGCATTTTATCCAATGATCATTTAATGCAAAATGCAAAAACAGCATTGGGAATTGTGAGCAAAACCAAGGGCAGCGCCTTTCCCAGGAGAATGTTCTCCTCATTGGGCAACAGTATTAGGCTCCATCTTGCACACTTCTGGCTTCAATGAACCCAAAGACCCAGTAGAAGGGATGGAGGATGCTTTTAGTCATGTAGTTCATACACTGGTGGTTTGAGCACTTCCCTGGGAAGTGTAAGATGTTGTTTTAAACTCCTCACTGGCTGCAGAGGGCTTAGAACTGGGTTTTTAAATTGCTGTGCAAATGCCTTAACCACTAAAGTACTGGGGCAGATACTGAGTGGGTCCTCTGACGCTTCCTCATTTTACACTAAGGTCAATGTTGCTGTCTGTTAGACACACTGGTTTCAGGTAGATGTCCCTCATCTGAGAGAACTAGAACCCAAAAAGAGATAGAGCTACATAAGGTTGCCTGCTGCCCAAATGGACAGTTATACATCTCTACAAGGCATCATAGGTTCAATCTCTAAGGGATACAGCAGGCTGTCCATTGAAAGAACAGGAGATCTATGCATGTTTCTGGGTAGAATAAGATTGCTTTCTTGAGGTGTGATGTATACTTTGGAGGCTAGTGGGGGCAAAAATGAGACAACTTAAAGGTGGAATAGGATTTGGACTTCAGCGTGCACAAAGAGTACCAAGATGAAGGGTTGGCATGGAGTTCTTCGCTTTCTGTATATTCATACCCTCACTGACTGCAATAATTTCTCTGGAAAGACAAACCTAAAGCTACAAAGAAACTTTATCCCTGGTCTTGCAAAGAGCTTAGCACCTGCTGACAAATCAGCATAGAGGGAGCCCTAGGACAAATTTTCCCTATTTTTAGACTGAAGCTTAAAGACAGCAAGCACACTTGCTTCTTTAAGGCTGAAATCTATTAAAATAAACAGTGACCTTTGATGAAAAGATTAGATGTGAATATCCTTTGGTTTGGTTCGTTTTGGTGGCTTGGGTTTGGCATTTTCATTGCCATGCCATAGGTCTGGTTCCTGATTGAGGAAAAAAAACCTTGCAATTCCTTTTTTCCCCCCTGTATTTAGCAATCCATAATAACTAGGTGCACCAAGTATCAACATTTTTGTGTCCGTGGGAACCCTGGAAAAAAACTTGGTCATAGCTTGGAAAAATGTGACACCTGCTGTCAAATGGCTGGACATGAAAGTCTGATTGGTAGTGAGGCAGGAGGACCTATACCCATTGTGAGATCAAAGTGGGGAAGTGAATGACTATGAGCATGACAAGTCATAGATTTACAGCAGACCTATGCTTGATTTCAGCTGAGCCTTCACTTGCAGAAGCAGTGCTCCACATTACACTTATTTTCATGACATGTTAATTTTAGTTAGTGCTGCTGAGGTTAGAGATGTTTTTTACTGACTAGTGAATAGCATGATATAGGCAATAGAATTCACTCAGGAAGGGTCTAATAGTAGGTCTAATAGCATTTATCAAACTCTTGTCATACCCATCAATCTTTCATCATGACATAATAATTTAAAGTAGACAGGACTAAAGGGGGAATTAAAAGTAGGCAGGACTATAGTTGGAATTTTGTGCAATTGGCACTAAAGGGTCAATAAGAACAGATTCAACAGCCTGTGATTTGATACTGTGAATGTGAGCAGGGACAGATCCAGGGACGGGGTAGTTGTGCAGTTGCATCCCTCCCTTTGAGTCTTGCTCCACCTAAAGTTTAGAACCAACTGCCTGGCAGTGTCAGGAGCATTTTTCTTCAGGCAGCAGTGAGGGAGTCACTTGTCTTCATAGCTCATTACAATCTACCTGATGCCTTCTAAGCTCTTCATTCCACAGGAGTTAACACTTTAACTCTAACTAAAAACAAACTAATGCACATTAACAAATCACTGCATATTCCAGTAAAGTTATATTTGTTTTTGCTTTGATCCTAATAATATAGCCCTAGGGCCCCTAGCCTATTAGTAAAGCCTCCATTTTTTGTACCTGGAGAAAAATATGTATTGTGTTATTATATTGTAGCAAAACCCCCAGTTTTTCTTTTTTAATACATACATACATACATACATACATACATATACAAATATGCATTCCCTTCCCAAATTATTTCTGGCTTTTCTTTCTCTCCCTCTCTATTCCCTATAGACAAGCATAAGTGAGCTCAGACTTAGGATAAGCTTTAACATTTTTATTTTGGTAACAAGTTTTTGGTTTTGGATATCCACTGTTTTATATTGTATTATTATTAGGTTTGTATTGATTCTTACTGTTGTATATTGTATTATTATCATTTTCATATTGATTTTTATTGTTTCATATGGATATTGTATGGTTTAGGCCTGTGTTTGTAAATGAACCAAAGTAATGTCAAATTTCCGTTTTGTATGTCAAGTCTCCATCTTGTGTCCTCTGCCCGGGCATCCCGTGTTGCAACTGTATGATTCATGTACCCCTCCCATGTAAGTTGGTTCCTGGATGAATGAGTGATTGGGAATGATTGAAATACAATGGTAGCAGGCCTCTACTGAATGGGCTGTAATGACCACGCCATCACCTCGCATTGATTCATCCAGGAACCACAGTCCTCACGCAGGAACAGAGACAAGACCAGCATTTAAAAGACAAAAGACCCTGCAAAACCACCAACTCTCACCATTAAAGACACCCGAAACTGCACATCCCTACATGGAGCACAGATGCTCAGTACTCCAGGGGTTGATCCTGCCTGGGCATGCCTCCTGTCACTAGGGTCACACAAGGTC
>NW_005841962.1:1957590-1982218 GCF_000455745.1 Alligator sinensis | reverse complement strand
TCAACCAAGGACTTGGACTCTGCTTCTCTTCCCCACCAGGACTCCAACCGTTCCACTGAGTCTCTTTTTCCTGCTGCCATTGTGAGTGCGTGTGTGTGTGTGTGTGTGTGTGTGTGTGCGTGTGAACCAATAACTTCTTGGGGCTGTCTAGTGTGTTGTCTATTTAATAAAACTGTTATTTGGATCCCTAAATTGGGTTTTGCTTTACTATGGTTTGGCCCTGCTCCAATCTCTGCTCCTCTAACTTCTGAGTCATTTCTCCCTCTCCTGCTTCTGGCCCACTGCCACCTCGAACGCCTGTCCTGAGCTCCTCTTTACTTCCAAACCCCGTGTTTCTTTGCCACTGTCTTGTCTCCACTGCCTTTTCCTTTTCCTCTGAGCAACCAGGTTTCTGCCTCAGTTTCTTTCTTGACTGTCTCCTTCTTGTCACCACTTATCTGCCCCCCTGCCAGTATCTCAGCTGTCTGCCTCAGTTTCCAGCCCCAGTCTAGCCATTGATATCCACACCCTCCTGTCTAACAGTGCAATATTAAGATCCTGAGAGTTGGCCTGACCCCCCAGGGCAACAATATGTGATTATGCCCCACACCTTCTGCATCCCCCTTTTCAAAATCCTAGATCTGCCCATGAATTTGAAAATAATTATTCCTATTTCTTGTGGGTGTTTTCTATGTTGGTAGTGATATTAGATTAAATGAGAAATGAGAGCATGCATCTCCATGCCCTGTTTTGTCATGCACTTCTGTTTCTAATCCATGTTTTTACTGGCTGTTTTTACCCGTCACCCTGTCAGGGCTTTGGGGTGTATTAATGTATGGACTCATCATATCCTGATGATTTACATTTTCATAAGATTAGTGTTTTTTCACACTGTGGTTTTTTTATTTACACTCCCCAAAGGATGTGTGAAAGGCCTTGTTTTTACTCACCATTCCCTCTGTTGATCCCCTTTTTTCTTTCGAGTTTGAGTTGTTTGATATTCTGGCCAGGGTTGTACTGGTGATTTGCAAGCACTGTGGTTTGAGCACATTCTGCTAGCCGTTGCCTAAATTTAACACCTCTATCACACAGATAGTAGCTATGCATACACACACATACAAGCAAGGTTTTTAAAAGCCCTTTAACAAAGGGACAAAAGCCCATTTTCTTGAAATCTTTCTGCATTTCATTGCTCACATTTAAACCTCGCTTAAAAGCATACAAAAATGTTATTTTAGCATTATGCCATTGATAAGCTCATATAAAGAGGTGAAAACACTTTGAGCATTAAGGTTAAGTTTTAAACACATAAATTAACATATACCTGTTCCTGGAGAACCAGTGTCCTTAACAGCTATTTCTGCTTTAGATTCATCAAAAATACACACCACAGTCCACAGTTAAATGTAAAGTGGTGTTTGTAAAAGTAGATCATAAAACAGTTAAGAACACAAGCAGATAAAAAAATAGCTGGAACAGGTTTGGCAGTGTAATGCTATCCATAAGTAAAGTGTAAAGCTGGCCATAAGTCTATCTATGGGAACATACAGTTTTAAAACAAATCATACCTGGTAATTTAACTTAATTTCAGACTCTGTGGCCAGGTTAAACAGGGATTAACAATGAAGCAACAAAATAGCTGCTTATTTCCTCAGGCCTCGTGAAGTTGTTCAGAAAGCAGGGAAAAGAACTGATATAAGTTGCATGGTTTAGCTTGTGTGACCCAAGTGTATATTGGGAGTGAACAGTACACACGTTCACCCTTGCAGAGAGGGCACGCTGCATTGGCAGAGGCTTACAAGTGGGGAATGCCTGTGCACTCATCCCAGTAGGCTCTGAAGGCTCCCCTCGCTGACAGACTGCCAAGCACAGTTGAGTGCCTAACTGGCTGCCCAGCATGGGGAACCACACCCCCAAGCTCCCCTCCCTCACCATGGACCCTCCCTCTGGCCCTGCCCAGAGTCTTCCACAAGAACCCCAAAGTGAGTGTTCTTCTTTGTTAATTGCATGTGCACCAGTTTTCTGGCCTTCCCACACCCTACCAGGGTGTGCCACCATGCACATCCAAGCCCATGAACCCAGGAGCTGTGGCACATCCTGCTTGTTGCCTGCATGACTTGATGGAGGCTCTGGGATATCATGCACACCTGTCTGAAGATGGTCCAGCAGATGGTCAAGATGGGACACACCTTCATACCCATGAGCCAGCAGCCATCCATCCTGGGCAGGGACACCTACCACACTCTGCAGCTGCCAAGCATCCTACACTGGACCAATGACTTCCATGTGTACAATGGAGAAGAAGTCATCCAGGACACTGCAGACTCTGGGGTGCTCTGGCACCACCTCCAGACCACTGAACTGCAGTTCTGGGCCTGTGTTGCCAGTGATGACTGGTGGGAACAGATGGTCCTAGACACTTGGGACAACAAACAGTGGCTCCAGAACTTACTCATGTGGCAAGCCACTTCCCTGGATATCATTGCCCAGCTGGACCCCCACACAGAGCACCAGGACATTGGGATCAGGTGACCTCTCTCTCTGGCAAAGCAGGTGGCCATCATCATCTGGAATCTCACCATCCCTGACAACCTCTATCCAGCCACCAACCACTTTGGCACAGGCAAGTTCACAGCCAGAGCAGCCATCTAGAAAGTCCTGGTCAGCCACTTCATCTGCCTTATCAATGTCCTTATCAAAGGACATGATCACCAAATTCCCCGACATGGTTTTCTTTCTCTGGTTTTCCCCCAGAGGCTTCTTCCTGTAGACTAGCTAATTATCTGGATCAGTTGGTCCAGTCCTCCTAGGCAGTCTGTAATCAGGTTTCATTCCCTGTAGCTGGGCTGTAGTCCTTACCAGCCTGTAGACTGCTTCTAGGCCCCTTGAGTTGGCAGACTACAGCCAGGCTCCTTGAGCTGGCAGTTTGCTACATTGCTACATGTACCTTGTGTTATCATTAGCACTTATGCAAGGTTACATAAAATTCCCTTTCTGATATTTGAGCATGTGGCATCCACTCTGCACTACTTTACACAGCTACAGAAGTTGCAGAATAACAAGGTGGTAGTATAACTAAGTGAGGATGAATAGGGGACCAGCGAAGCACAAATATAGCAGTCAGAGCCATTAGCAGCCCAGTGCTACTGCCTGTACCTCATGCACCACCACTGCCCAGGGCACAAAACTGTTCAGCTATGCCTCTGCAACAAAGATTCAGCCCCTAGAACCACTGACAAACAGTAGCTATGTTAGTGCCATGCTATCAAGAGTGAAAACTCCTTTAAATGTCCATTACTTGGCATGCTATATACTTGTGAGGTGATAATGCTTGTGGCCAGATACATTCTTGATGACAATACCCTCTACTGTAACCTCAGTTTCCTGTTTGTGTTCAATCTAGCCCACCTTGTAGGAAGAGGAAGAGGCTTTGTCAGTCTTTTTTACAAAGAAAGGAAAAATATTTTCACAGCAGCTGTGCTCGTTGTAATGTAGATAATATAGGTAAATATTCATGTTCTAGGGTAGAGTCTCAGTCAGTATAATTGGTCTGCAGTCTCCACTTAGGTAATCATGTGTGGATCCAGTGACCTGCGCTAATTTACACTAGTGGAGCAAAACCAGAATTAAATCATTGTTACACTAACCTTTAATATTTATCTCCCTGAAAAATTTACTATAGCTCCCATGTATGCAGTATATACTTACACTTAACATGGGAGTGCTCCACATACCACAGTGATGCTAGCTGTTGTATCATGTAAGTGAAGGTCAAAATTCCAATGGTATTCATTGTAGAAATGTCGCTCGTGCAGTGACGGTTTTGCTACATTGCTGTTCTGTTCTTGTGCATCTCTTCTGAAAATGGATGGCCTGGCTTTTGTGTGAGGAGTCCGTACATCATCAATATAGTCATTCTGTACAAGAATAAAGGAGATGGCAGTGACTGTAACATTTATCATGGCATTTCACTACTAGGCGTTGTTGGAAAGATCATTGCTTGGATGGTGTTCAGAAAACTTCAGATCCTTTCTGACCTGAGTCATGGTGTGACTTCAGACCTAGTAGTTCCACTATAGAGATGATCATCTCATTCCAGTGCACAACTGAGACCCCCTCTATATCACTTTCATTAACCTGATTAGTGCTTTCAACCTGGTCACCAAATAGGGCCTCTTCAATTATTGGAAAAGACTGGCTGTTCGCAACAGTCCTCAGCATAATCCATTATTTCCATGACGGGATGTGGGAAACAGTCAGCTATGATGGATCAACAGCTGAGGCTTTTAAGATTCAAAATGGAGTGAGGCAGGGTTGCCCCTACCATGTTCAGGATTTTTTTTTAATCTTCTTCTGACACATGCTTTTGGGGCCACCACCAAAGGAATTTATTTACATACATGCTCAGATGGAAAATTATTCAAACTCATGTACCTTAAAGCAAAGAGTAAAGTGCAGAAAGTTTTGGTTCATGAGCCACTGTTTGCTGATGATGTTGTACTGGTAGCCCACACAGAGAGTGACTTTCAAAGCCCCTTCAGTCCCTACACTCATGCATGCCAAAAGTTTGGTCTCATAATCAGCAATAAGGAGACCAATGTTATGGGCAAGAACATTGATTCACCACCAATGATGAAAATAGGTGAAAATGTATTGGATGCTGTAAGTAAATTTACATACCTTGCCTCCATTGTTACCAACATCCTGTCACTTGAGACTGAACTGAATACCCATATTGGCAAAGCATCAGGCATCATGAGCATGCTGAGAAAATGAGTGTGGAACAACAACAAACTGTCTGTTAACACGAAGGTCAAAGTATATCATACTTGCTTCATCAGCACCCTTTTGTGTGATGTACAGCAGCGAATCTTGGACCACATACTGTACTCAAAAAAGAACTTCAACAGCGTCTACTTCCATTGCCTTCACCGCATACTTAGAATTCCTAGTGGGACAAAGTTGCCCATGCTGAGGTCTTGCCAACACTCTGAGTATCCAGTCTCTTCTCAGTCAGCATTGATTTCAATAACTTGGCCATATACGAAGAATGGATGGTGTTCATATACCCAAGGATTAGGGCTGTGTGAAGCTTCGGTCCCTGATTCAATTTGGTAGAGATTCAGCCTGATTCAGTGGCCGAATCTCCAAATCTGAATCAAATCAGGAGACCCTTTAACATCTCCAAATTGAATTGGGACCCTCAGAATTGATCTGGAGAGATTCGGAAAGATTCGATGATTTGGATATAGACACAGCTTTAAATGTTTTTTCTACATACCTCAAGGTACCAGGCGGTTTGTGAATGCTGCGATGCTGGAGGCATGGAGCATCCCACAGGAGCATGGGGTGGAAGGAGCGCCCAGCGTGTTTGGCAGCAGGTCTGTAAGTGGACCAGAAGCACTTCCAGTCCACTTCCGGGTCCGCCAGGGAGAGTGCGGGGGGCCCCTGTGCCCCCCTGGCTTGGCAACTCGTGCATCCTGGGCCTGGGTGGGGAGCATTTGTGGTCCCCCCATGGCCGATCACTGAGCCAGGAGGCAGGGTGCGGGCCCCACACCCCACATGCTCAGTGACAGACCCAGTCTTTTTAGGCAATGAAAATTGAGTCAAATGACTGAGAGAAGATTGCTGAGGATTGAAGCACTTGGAAACAGTCTATTAAGTGTGGAATAGAAGAGCCCAACAGCAGAGGAAGAAGAAACCTCAGGAAAACCTTGCACCACATTCAAGACTATTAGATAGAAACTTTCAGGGATTCTGATCAGGCCAGCCAGTCTGGGTCAAGTACCTCAGCAGCCACACCTGCAGTAAGTCTACCTCAGTTTAGGAACAGTAAGCATCTTGACTGGCTGCTGGGAGCCAGTGCCCTGGGTTTGCAGCCCAGTCAACAGTGCTGCTATGGCAAGCCTCCTGGTTCCTGACCCTGGTTTTGGCTTAGATGTGGAATTCAGCTTTGGATTTCCCCATGGATCTGTTTCCTGGCTCTTGACCCCAGTTTGGCTCTGCTCTTGGCCTTCACCCTGTGAATTATCCCTTGGATTGGTACTCAGCATCTGATCCCCAGATACTGACCCTGAACCCTGTTGTTGACTCTGCCCCTGGATTCCCCTCTGGATTTGGTAATACAGTTCCTGTCCTTTGATCCAGCCCCCGGTCCCTGCTTCTCCTCAGTGGTATGGCTATTAAGCCAGGCTGCCTCTGTGCTGGTCCCTTACAGGAATTTAACATGTGATAAGTGCGGAAGGGACTGTCATTTAAGAATTGGGCTCTACAGCCACACTCGCAGATGTTCAACAAGCTGATGCCTCACTTGATGCAAAACTATTGTCTCACAAGACAGACAGAAAGCTATCTATCTATTGCCTACACATTCCTCATGTGCATTACCAAAGCTACGGAGCTCAGGTGATCTTTTTTTCTTCTGCAACTAACAGAATTGTTTCCTGTGTGTACACCCAGTATAGCACCTGATGTAAATCCTCAGACCTCTAACCAAAGCAACCCTAACCTGAGAATGAGAAATACATTCTGTGGGGATATGTGAGGGTTGAGTGATCAGAAGATGTGCATCTCTGTGGCTTCTAGGTTTCCTTTGTTCTAAGAATTTTCTCTTCTCATGGGGAAATTCACAATAATAACAGCATTGCTGCATAACCAACCAGTGTCAAACTGCAAGGCTGCAGTAGCACCAGACAAAGCACTGGGAGGCTATTTCAGGTTGATATTTTAGCCATTGGATTTTTGGCTGGTATCTTTCACTACCATGCCCTTTCATTGACCAGCTCAGTCTCACTACCACTTTTACTGATTTGTGGATTACCACATTTTTCCCTCACTTCTGGTCCTACTGGCACAGCTGCAAAGTCATACATGCTTACTCGATGGCATTTCAGCACTTCTCTGTCTGTCTGTGTCAAATGTGACAAAGTCGGACCATCACAGCTGAATAATTCTAGACTCCAGAGGTTGTTCTGTGCTTCAGATCCTTACTGATCAAGGGGAAAACAATAGAAAAAATGAAGGAGAAGAGTGAAGTCTCTGCCCTTGTTTTTTTACAGCCACAGTTTTAAGCACCCCCAGGGACAATTCTGTATACAAGCAGTCCTCAGACTTATGACACAATTGGTTCCTAAAAACCATGTCTTAAGTCGAAACGTTGTAACTCAGAACCAATTTTCTCATAAGAAACAATGTTATAAATGGGGTATTGGCTACCGAACCAAGGCCTGATACCCTATTTTCACCAAAAGTACCCCAGAATGTTGTCCTCGATCAATTATAGATGAGTAATATAGCTACATTAATGTATTTATATTGTAAATAGCAATCATATTGATTTGGAAGGACTTCTTTGAAATGACTTTGCTGGACTTTTTGAAAGGCTCTTGGTTGGACTTTTTGAAGGGTTATTAGCTGGAGTCTTCTCAGGAGTCTTGGCTGCAGGTTTTTCTGGAGTCTTGTCTGCTTTCCTAAAAAAAATGTCCAAGAAAGTTTGGACAGATGTCCTCCAGGGAGATGAGCAATGCAGCGAACTTGTTTGCTCGTATGGCATTGCATCGAATCAAACGTTGTAAATTCAAAACTGACATGAGAAAGTTGAAACTGAGTGTCAATTTATAAACATTGTAAGTGCGAAACGTAACTCAAAACATTGTAAGTCAAGGACTGCATGTACATCACACAATTGGTTGTGGGTACCCATTAATCCCTTCCAGTATAACAATAACCTTGCTCCTACTCCCAAGAGAACTGAATATGTGGACAGCCTGAGAGTATGTTTTCACTATCTCTCTCATGTGTTCTGCCAAAGTGTGCTTTGCACACTCACTCCAGCCTAGAAACACAGTGGTGTTGGCAGGAGCATTTCTGCAGGGACAAATCAGGAACACAGGATAGGCATATCCTGAATGACTTACCTTCCAGGCAAATAATAATGGGGTTAAATGAGAAATAGCAACCTTTGCTATGGGAAGGGGAAGATGAAAGCAGGTGAACCCCCTTGTATGGCTTGAGAATGGGGGGACTTTGTACATAAAAGGGTGGAATTAGGGGCACACAGTTCCTAGTAGGAGGGATCAAGGGTCTCTGGTATGAGGAAAAGGAGAATGAGGCATACAGTGCTGCTGGTGCAGGGGTAGATGATGGTTGTTTGTAGTTCCTGACTTAAAGGGAGGCATACTAGAAGCTCGTGGAGGGGATGGAGAGGTGCAGAGAGCCCCTGCTGTGTCCAGTGAGTTTGGCCTGCAGAAGCTTCAAAGTGTACAAGACCCAGTTAGAAAAAGCATGAACAAAATCAGCAGCTGTGTCTTTCTCCTATTTTTCCACTCTAGACTCTTTCCTTCCCATTTGATCCCATAGTTTGAATTACCACTTTCATGCTGACATTTCTCAAATCTGCCTCTCTACCCTGATCTCCACCTTTCTCTCAATCTCCCAGCTGTCATTCTAAACCTTCCCAAGGCTGAATGTCTCAACTTTCTTTCCAGTCATCGTCCTCCTCCTCTTTCCAGTCTCTACCATCTTTGACAACTCCACTGTCCTTTCCAGTTATTAATACCATATAGTCTTGTCATTTTGACTCTTGTCATCTTGAATTCATCCTACCTTGTACATAAAAGGTAAATTTTTCAGGAGAATAAGTCCAACTTTCTGAAGTTATTTAAATTCTTAAGCCTCACTGAAAGCCAATGGCAGGCATTCAAAATGTCTATAAATTACATTTTAAAACGAGATGCAAGAACTACTGAAAATGTTATCCCAATTGTTTTAATTCTGTTATTTCCTTCCTCTAGTTATACCTAATCAAGAAACTCACCTCCTCTCTTCTGCTGCATTTTGACTAAAACCCTTATCCATGCTTTAGTGATATTTCATTTCATTACTGAGACCTCCTCTTCACCTCTGATTTTCATACCTCATCACTGTCCATCATTCAAAATATAGCGGCTAGTGTCACCTTCTTTGTCTTTCACTTTGACAGTTTAATGACACAATTTAATGTCATTCATTTAATGACTTGCATCTTTCTTAGTGCATCATATTCAGGTTCTCTCCTCATCTTCAAGGTCCTGCTTAATTTAATCTCCACCTTCGTTTACTGCTTTCATTTACTACCAGTTATTTTTGTGTTTCCTATGCTCTTCCCTGTTATCTCTTCTTTTTAACTCCTTATCTTTTTTCCCTCCATTTCTAACTTTCTGCCTCATTTTCACTGCCACCTGGTATAAGAGCTGGCCAGAACACTTCTGTTGAAACAGTTTTTCATAAGAAAAACACTTGTTTTGACTGAATTGTGTATTTATTTATTTATGTACTTCCTTACAAAATCCTCTCTATTCCAACAAAAATCCCCACCAGGAAAAATATTTTGATTTTTGTTTGCATTTGGAAAAAATTTTTAAACATCATTTTAGATTTCAAAATGTACATTTAAATTGATTGAGGGATTTCTTCTTTTGTTCGTACACAAATTCATGATGCATACAAAGTGTCAAATTAGAAAACACGAGAAACTCTTTGAGCTGGAAAAGACAAGATGTTTCAATTAGCATTAAAAAGGAACTGCCCTTAATTAAATATATATATATATTAAAAACAAACTACTTTAGCTATTATGTCAGAAGTCATCAGTAATACTAGTGCACTTTATTGCCGTATTGTAATGCTGTCAAGACATCATGACATAATGTAAAAAGATAAAAATGAGAAAAAGAAAACCCATAACGTTCCAATACAAAATTTGAAAGTTCCAACACAAACTGTTTCAGAATCGATATTTTTGTAAAATCTATTTTGCAGAAGATGTTGGAGATTTTTTGTTGGATCTTCAGCAGCTAGTGTAGTCCCACTGAATTTAACACAACTATTCCCATTTTCAGTAGGAGAAGGCCTGGTGTTATCTGTGCCCAACACAAGTTCTACGGGGTCATAATCTCTCGTATGGAGGGCCACTGCAGGGCTTTCTTGTGGGGCAGGAAGGGGGATTGCAAGAAAAAGGGGTGGTTCAATGAACGAAACACCCGCTCAACCGTATTATTGACTTCATGAGTATGAAAACATGAGACTGAAGGTATTTATAAAGGTCTTTGATGTTCACCTTTTTCCTGTTTACCTCAGTTTATGATACCTCAATAGCCATCTATTTTGCCACTATATTTTTTACCACAACTGTTAAACATCACCACCACTCGTAGCTGCGTCCACCACTACAGTTATAGACTGCTTGGACACATCTATGCCCAGAAGAGGATACAGAAAATATCCTGAACCAACAAAAACTGAAAAGTCAAAACTGGATGACTTATTCAAAGGTAAAAATCCATTTCTATTAAATATATCCTAAGCTTAACAGCAAATGACTGACTTGAGTCAACATGGGATGGATAGATGCAAGAATTACTGGTCTCTACATAATCTACAGAGAAATACTGTTTCAATTTGAATGTCGGATAAACAGAGGTGGAGAAAGAGAGAAAAGAAAACAATGTTTTGGAAGTAAGTTGTAAAGATGAAAAGAGGGTAAGTTTAATTATGATGCTCATAATTGACACAAGTGCAAAGTGAAATCAGAATCAGGTAGGCTATATTTTCATGTTATTACATATATTTATTACATATATTTTACCCATATATTTTTTCTACATATATCTGTTGCTTTATAAAAATTAAATGGGGGGAATAGTGGTAGAGACTTTATAGGAGATTTTATATTACAGTGTTTATCTCTCATTTCTTATTATTTCTAAGTACAGATCTTTGCTGGGGGTGGGGTGGGGTTGTTGTTGTTGTTTATGTACCTCAATTTGGGCAAAGCCCAAATTGGATAACATAAGTTTCTGTGAGAAATTCTTATGGAGAACTCCCTCCCAAACCCCTACCCCGTCCTGTATTTTTGTCCCATGGGAGCAAATCATTTCCACAAAAAATAAAGCATTTCATCAATTAGGATACTTAGATTTTTTCCGTCTATATATCTCAGAGTTCTGCAGGAACTTTTCAAGAAACTAAGAATCTTGCTTTGCAAGCTTATTTATCAGTAATGCAGAAAAAGAACAAGTAAGCTGTTAAGACACTTTACAAATTAAAAGAAAAGCTTTCTAAATAGAATGAGTTTGGAATATTCCATTAGGTGTCCAGTCCTCCTTCTAGGGCAGGAGTCTAATGAACTCCATTGTACAATTCAGATGCCTTCAGCTGAAAGAGCCAAAAATTGAGATAGCCCAAAAATTACCAGTTGCTGTTGAAATCCTTGGCTATAATATTTTAAGCTTGAATTTGATTAGATTTTCCAAAAAAAGATGAAAACAGCAATGTTGGTTTTATTCTTCCAATCTGGAGAACTGAAACCATGCAAAGTATGTCTATACTATGGATTGACAATGGCTATTTGTAGTGGTCCAGCCAGAGAAGCACAGAGATCAAGGCTGAAAAGTAGGGCAAAATAGGTTGAGTTCCATGCTTCATCAGATAGATTATGACCAGTACTTAAGCTAACAAGTTTGAACTTGGCTGCCTCTTCACTACATTGCAGTCTACAGCATACAAATCACCAAAAAAGGCTCAGCAGATCAGGAACAATTGTTACTTCAAGAGATAATGCAAGGAGAGGTTTGTCCACTCAAAAGATGGGTTTTTATAAAGTTATAGATCTTATCAGGGAAAAGCTTCTGTCTTTCACCACCCACTCAACCATTCTATTGGAACATAGAAAGCATCAGATTCTTTTATGCTTATGGCTGGCCTCTGCACTGTGTTTGTATCAGTAGGGACATTATTCTTTTTAACAGATACAGTTATATCAGTGCAGACCCCAATGTGAAAGCAGTTATAATGAGATAAAAACACATTTATCTGGTGTCATTTATGCCCCTTGCAGTATGGGAATAAACTATACTGCTATACATAAAGCAATACAAGACATCTTTACCATGATTAATACCTCATTCCTCAAAGATTCCCCTCATTTTAGTCCACTTGAATGTGGGTGGCCAAAGATGGCCTTCTGTGCTCCTTCCACGTGTATTAGATCTTTAATTATCTTTTTTAAAAATGTATAGGTATTAATGGTGGATGTCACAAGCTCTCTCCCAAACACAACTGACTATATCTATGTGTATGATGAAGACACCTCACCTTGCAGTGGAGGAAATGGTTTCAGCAAGTTCAGATCACTTTTCCTTCCAATCTTTTACTGACTAGTCTTTGTCTCCTGCCTCATGGGAAACACCTTAGTCCTATGGGTACTCATTACCAGGAAGAAAATCACTACCAAGACCGACATGTGCCTACTGAACCTTGCCATCTCTGACCTGCTGTTCATTCCCCCCCTCCCATTTCAGGCTCACTATGCTTCAGACAACTGGATTTTTGGAAATGCTGCATGCAAGATCATGGCTGGCATTTACTACATGGGTTTTTACAGTAGCATTTTCTTTATAACCCTTATGAGCATAGACAGGTACATAGCAATTGTCCATGTTGTTTATGCTAGGAGAATACGCACAGCTGCTTGGGGTGTACTCATAAGCCTAGTCCTGTGGCTAGTGGCAGGTTTTGCTTCTGTTCCAAATATGGTGTTTAGCAGAGAAGTGGTTATGGAACAATCTGTGGAGTGTGTTCCTGATTATCCTCCAGGCCAGGAGACCTGGAGGATTTTCACCCAGTTGGGGATCAACCTCTTGGGACTTGTGTTCCCACTCAGCATCCTCATATACTGCTACTCCCATATCCTGATAAACCTGCAACGTGTCAAGGTCAAAAACCGAAACAAGATCAAAGCCGTCAGGATGATCTTCATCATTGTCATCTGTTTTTTCCTCTTCTGGACCCCCTTCAACATTGTGCTTTTTCTGGACTCTCTGCAGATCATGCATATCATAAACGAATGCGAGACAAGTCATAGCCTGGCCCTGGCTCTGCAGCTAACTGAAACCATCTCTTTCATCCATTGCTGCCTGAACCCAGTGATCTATGCTTTTGCTGGGGAGATTTTTAAAGCCCACATAAAAAAATTATTCCAAAGCTGGATCCATGTCATTCAAAATACCTCTAGTGCCGATTCAAGTGGTCAGTTTAATTCCTGGCACACTCAGGTATCAGGCAATTCTGAAAATGACAGAGTCCTGTGAGTTTTCTCACACCCCTTCCCACCCTCATATGCCCTAACTGCATTCATCAAAGTCAGGAGCTGTCCTAAAGAACTTCACAGCATTAATTTTAGCTCGGTGGTTAAGTTAACTCAGAATTTGTAGCATCCCCCCATGTTTCTAGCCATAAGATATACTGCAAATGCTGCAGTAATGTTAGTCTGTCCAAGATAACTGACAAGTTTGTGAGGACAGCCACCATAATAGCACTTGTACGATGCTGTAAAATTATTTTAACTCATTTACATAATGCAGTTGTTCTTGGTTTCTATGTCTCCAGCTCCTGTATTTGTTTTGTAGCAAAACCCCCAGTTTTTCTTTTTTTTTTCTTTTAAAATACATTCCCTCCCTTCCCCAACTATTTCTGACTTTTTCTCTCCCCCTCTAGTTCCTATAGATAAGTATGAGTAAGCTAAGACATAGGATAAGTGTTAGCAGTTTTGTAGCAAGTTTTTTTTCTTCTCTCTCTCCTTCTTTGATCCACTGTTTTATATTGTATAATTATTATGTTTATATTGATTTTTACTGTGTGATTACTGTTTTACTGATTTTTACTGGGGTTTTTTAAGTGATACGATATGATTTAGACCTACATGTGTAAGTTAGCATAAATAATGTCAAGTTTCCATTTTGAATGTCAAACCTCCATCTTGTGTCCTCTGCCTGGGTGTAACCTATGATTCATGTCTAACTAGTCTCATGTTAATTGGTTCCTGAATGAATGGGGATGAATGAGGATGCTTGAGATACGATCCTAGCAGGCATCTACTGAATAGTCAACTCAACAACTGCACTATCAGTTCAGTGACCAGACCATTGCCTTCCATTGACTCACCCAGGAATCATGGACCCAGCATTTGAAAGACAAAGTCCCTACAGAAATCAGCCAACCCACTATTGCAACACAGACACCTGGAACTGCACGTCCTTGCCTGGAGTGCACATGTTTAGTACACCAGGGCTGACCCTTACCTGGGCATGCCCCTGCCACTAGGGTCATAGAAGGTCTGCCCCTATAAAAAGAGGCAGTGAAGACAGACCCAGTGGGACACCCTCTCCATCTGGACCAGCACCATGCCACACCACCTATCCACCCAAAGGCCCTGCTGGCGACCCCACTCTGGACAACACCTTGCTGGAAGACACCCTGACTGGCCATCAAGGATCAACTCACAGCCCAGGATAGGTAGCTATCACCCACCTTCCTTCCCCAAGCAAAGGACCTGGACTCTGTCCTTACACACGTTGACTTCAATCCTTCCACCAAGCCTTTTTCTCTCCTGCTACCATTGTGTGGGTGTGTATGTGAGTGCTTGTGAGTGTGTGTGTGTGTAGGAACCACTAACATCATGGGGAAGTGTAGCGTGTTGTCTGTTTAATAAACCTGTTATTTTGAAACCCCGAGTTGGGCTTTTCTCTTATTGACCTCCTGACCTTCCTCCTTGATTTCCAGGCTCTCTCTCAGCTTTCTGCCTCTCAGTTACCAGCCCCAATCTCCCAGCTTTCTCTGTTTCCTGGCTGTCTCCTCCTTGCCACTGGGCTTTTCCCCTTGCTTCCACCCCAGCACCAGGTGACCTAGAATAACCTCAGAGCACTTGATTTTAAGTAACCCCAGCTCCCCTCCAGTCTGCTGGTTCTAATCCTGGCTTCATCAACTTTCACTCTTATTTTTCCCTCTCTCATCTTAAGCCCCATCCATTTCTCTCCTTTCCCTCCTTCTGGAAATCTTTGACGCTTGATTCCTCCTCTCATAGTTTCATAGTTTCATAGTAGCCTGGCTGTGGTCTGGCATTGGCGGCTCATGTTCATCTTGGAGTCAATAATGACTCCGAGATCCCTTGGAGGGAGCGTGTGGAACCCAGTGCAGCAGGGCAAAGCGGGGAGTGCACAAAAGTTGCCTGCCTCTCTGAGCCCCCTGCTCCCCTGGCCACACTTCCCTGCAGGTGGAGGCAGTAGCAAGGGGCACAACCCTGCATGCTTCCCACACTGCTCCCGTGTGCACAGGGGAAATGTAACCCGGGCAGCATGGGGGTCACAGCAGCAGGCAGCTTCCCTGTGTGACCCCTCTGCGTGCTGGCACTCTGGGTTACACATGCTGTGCTCTGGAGGGCCCAAGGGAGGGCAGCAGGGCTGGGAGCACAGCATGTGCGACCTGGAGAGGCAGTGAACAGAGGGAAGCTGCCCACTGCTGCAAGCTCTGGCCTGCCCTGGTCACACTTCCCTCACACGCATGGGAACAATGTGGGCAGCACACTGGGTTACGCCCCTCGCTGCTGCCCCCGCCTGCAGGGGAAGTATGGCCAGGGCAGTGGGGAACTCAGAGCAGCATGCAGCTTTTGTGTGCCCCCCGCTGTGCCCCACCATTCCAGGTTCCACATGCTGCTCTGCAGAGGTGGCAGGAGAGGGCAGCATGGCAGGGAGCATGAGCCTGAAGTGTGCACCCGCCCTGCCCCTGCCCCTCACACAGATCGGGGGGGCGCAGGTGTCCCCTCTGCCCTCCGGGAGTGCATGCTGCTGCTGGGAGCTGGCTCCACCCTCTGCCTGAGCCCATAGCAGACAGAAGCAGTGAGCTCCTGCTGCAGCAGCCACTGCCTTCTGTTTGGGGCAGGCACAGAGCTTTGGACCTCGGTCCCTGGCCCCATAGCCCTGACAGCTGGGGGCCCCTTCTGGCAGGGGTGGGGGGCCAGGGGCTTTGGGTAGGGGGCAAGGGGCATGGGTGGGGAGCAAGGGGCACGGGCAGAGCTGGGGGCTGTTGTGCGGGGACCCACACAAAACAAATACACAAGATCAAAGGTAGTATCAGAAGTTGTATTTATTGTTACCAGGATTACAATTTTTAGAAAATCTGATATTTACCATAAAAAGGGCAACATTTATGATTATTAACTATACTAATATGCAGTGCATCCTGCCATGTACCCCCTGCCCTCATTTTGTTTTTCTAGCATGTTGGCACTCTGGCACCTTCCAAGGTAGACATTGTGATTATTTTTTTCTGCACTCAGGCCAAAAAACGTTGCCTACCCATTGGCTTAGAGGCTTGTGTTTTTGTTTATGGTTACCCCTGGAGGATCGGAATGAGGCTAGAAAGGCAAGTTTGGAGGCCTCATTAGTGCCTGGAGAGAGAGCGAGCATATGATTTGGTAGAACCCAGTGTCAGGCTCAGCAAACATAGCACCTGACCCGGAGGGGCGCAGCTGCAGGGGCACAGTGAGCCCACAGTGCCAGAGGGGTGCAGCTAAGGGGGTACAGAGTCAGGCACCTGAAAGAGGCACAGAAAGCCAGTCACTAGAGAACTCAGTGTCTTTGGGTTGCAGAGGGACGGGAGCCAGGAGGCTCAATGCCGGGGCATAGAGAGCTGATGATGGTAGTAACACCTGTGAGGCATGGGACATGTGTAGGGAAGGTCAGAGCGTGTATGTATGACCCAGTATAGCTGGGAGCATGAAGGGCAGCCTCCTCCCTAATAAAGAACTTAATTATTTACTAACAAGGTGTGGCAGATGAGATAGGCAGGCAGACTGCCCGAGACAGGTGGGTAGGCCAACGCAGAGCTCAGCCTCAGGCCGCCCCCCACCCCCCCCTTGTCACACCTATGTTTTACATTTTCTATGTAAAGAACTTAAACCTTCAGACTTTCCAACAGTTTTCCAGCATCTTTAACAAGCACAAAATGTTCCTCAGAATTAAACACGTAGCAGAACGTGTGTTTTTTGGTTTTGTTTTTTGGCTTTGTTTTTGGTTTTTTTTTTTGTTTGTTTGTTTGTTTTTGTCAATGACCATGACAAAAAAAGGACATGCATAAAAAGATTTTGCAATACTGCAGCAATCCAAAATCTAATTATAGTTGTATCAGCTACATTTCTGTAGCTAAGATGTTATCTTCCACCACAAACCCCAACATGCTTGGAGAATATTTGGCCTTGTCCTAGTTTGATGCATTAATTTCTTGATGTTTTTTGTAAACTAATCTGTTTATACAGGCACAAGGGGGAAATTACCTCAGTTAGGTATTGTTCTGTAAAACTGGCTGCACAAACTTGTGGATTTGGGAAATGTAGAAGGGTCCCCTACCCCTGTTACTGAAAGCAAGAGAACAGAGCCAGTGCAGCTTGCAGGCAGCAGAGCTGCAACAGTTGGGCCCTATTGGCATAGAGCTGCGACAGATGACTGAAAGATGAAAGAGCAAGGAACCACATAAACTGGAGGCTAGAGATTCAGCTTGGCCTGGATATTCTGAAGGGGAAGAAACTCTTTTTGGGAGCCTCACAAAGATAAGGAAGGCTATGCCTGCAGGGTGAGGAGTGGTGAACAGGGCTGGCTGCCAGAAAACAAGTGGGGTATGCTAGAGCCTGGGGGAACAAGCCAACTCCATAGGGAAGAGTGTGGCAGCTATTAGAGACTCAAGGTGGGGTTTGTGTTTAAATTACAACTGGGTGACTTATGTTTTGTGTTTATTCTTACTGGAGGGCTGCAGCAGGGTGCCCAGGACACTGTGTTTTGAGACCTGTTCTGTGCTGTGGGGGGCGAGGTGTTGTGACCAAGGAGCTGAAGTCTGAAACCATGGACCAGGACTGAGGATAGGGCTACCACACATCACTAACTGGGTGAGATAGTCCTGGAATGGGATCACTGAGTCCCAGTCCCAGGCTCTGTGACTCTGGGACAGCATTTGTCCAGGATTCACAGCACATGCCCCCCAGATTTGTACATGGGGCAGATGCAGGCTGCCCACTAAAGGCATGGGGCTCCACGCCCTGCTGTCCTCCACTGGGAGCCCCACACCACCATAATGACATGACCCCTGCCTGCCCTGCAGCATCTGGTGAGGCAGAACCCAACTGCATGATAAGGCAAAGGAGCCTGAGGACTATATTAAAGAGGAAGCACACCCTAGAGCAGTTGAGAGAGACTGAATTTGGGGGTGGAGAAGCCTAGAGAGACAAAGCCAGTAAAGAAGGCACCATGAAAGAAACTGCTCTGGCCTCTAAAGGCAGCCTCCCCAGTAATCACATTAATATCAAAGTATGGCATGTCAGAAGTGGGAGGTAAAGGTGGGCAGGGGGCTGAGGGTTTGGAGAGTGAAGCAGAATAAGTGGGGCCATTGAGGGGTGCCACAGCTGGCCTTATTACAGGGACCTACTAAATCCTTCATTAACAATAATATTGTGTGGTATTGCATCAGACTTTTTGCATGCAAAAGTGTTGAGGGAGACTGTTTAACTTTTGAACATGCCATAGATGTATGTCAAGCAGAGGAAATGATGGCAAAATGATTGAAAGGACTGGGGAAACGAGGAAAATATGTGTGCATGTGTTGACAAAGAAGCCTAAAATGGATAAATATGCAGAAGTGAAGGGACTGGAAGGCTTCCTGTTACCAATAAAAGATTGTGAACACAGGAAATGGAGAGAGAATGGTCAGGGACAATTCAAGGTTGTTTTAAATGTGTCCCTAGTCGGGTTTTAAAAAGCTGTCATGCATATGGGCAAGAAAATGCAATCGTTTTCTGAAAATGTGCATATCTGGAAGGAACCCCCAAGAGTATTTTTAACCCTTAAAAAGACAGACAAAAGATCTATTCTGAGGTACATTGAGAACTGAATTGCCTTTGAGTGAAAGAGAATCTATTAATTAATATCATAAAATTGTGAATCTTAAAATGAATACAGGAGCATAGGCCAATGTTCTCTGTATTGTACAAAACTGGATAACTTTGCAGTTCAAGTATTTGGTTATTAACCTACATCAGAAAAATGCAAGTACGTGGCAAATGCAACCTATACTTTGAGTATCAGAAGGAAAGCATTGCTGGAACCTCCAGTGACAGATGGCATACAACCAAGGCATACTAGGCTTACCAGTTGTCACAAATTAGAGCAAAAGAGCAATACAAGGATATAACTGAAGACTTGGGGTACTTGGCAGATAAACCACATAACCTAAACCCACAAGTATCATGTGTCATAGTGAAAGTTCAAGAACTTGCAGATTGGGTCAGTTCTACCGAAATTTTAAACAAATTGAGGAGAGATGAAGTAAGAATAGATTTGAATCCAAGGGACTTGAAGGAAGTACTTTAACTGCCTAAAGTAGCAGAAGTAACTGGTTAATTAACAAAAGCTATGGTTTTCATTGTTTTAGATGCCTGTCAAGTATCTAGTTAGGTAGCACCCTCCTAAGAGTCTTTACTTTTCCAGCTGCTCTCGGTTTCGATGTAGGAGTGGTTATCTCCTTTTGTTTCTCTGACTGGCCTATTGTTTTCTCTTTCAATAGAGAAGTGTATATATATATATTTTTTTTTTTCTGTTTATAGCCCCATAGGACCTCAGTCTGTCGACTGATGTCAGGGGCGAGTCCCAACTGGAGGTCCACGCACCCACGTCCTCTTTTGCCACGACTTGGTGTTTATAGGAGTAGATTCAGTACCTGGGTGTGTAGTTCCAGTTGGTTGTCGTCCTCTGTCCTCTATTCCTGAGGCCTATGTTCCTAAGGGCTCCACCATCCCCTACACCCTCGCCCGTTCCACCGGGTATCAAATCATCTTTTCGTAAATGTTTGGCCTTTGGGTTCTCTCCCATGCCTCTGTCAAAAAAAAAAAAAAGAAACCAAGTGTTCCCCTCCTAGATTATTGTTCCCCATCTTTTTTGTGGGGGGAGAAAAAAAAAGGAAAAAAATATATCTGGCGAGGTCTCTTTATCCTTCACCTGTTCCCATCTTTATGGCAGCTCCTCATGAGCCTCTTATTGGGAATCATTACAATCTCCTTACCCCACTGGGTCTGCCATTGACACTTTGTCCTTGTACCCCTTTTAGGGTCTTTCACGTGCCTTTGTTTCAGAGTGTCCTTCTATTAGGGTTTTTATGGTACCTTCCCCAGCTGGGCTCTGCGGCTGCGGGGGAGATAGCAAGCAGTTCCTGGTATTGCCAATCCACCACACCTTCCTCTAAGTCTTCTCTGGGGAGCTCCCTCTCTGCAGGAGCCTCCTGCCAGCTCTCCAGGCTGCTCTCAAGTTCTCCTGCAACGTTGCTTGACCTGGCTCCTCTCCTTCCGGTCCTGCGCTCTCCCCTCCTGCCTGCTCTGTGCTCTTCTTTATAGAGAGGTTTGGATTCCCGGCCCCTCCCCTCCAGAAACACCTGGTTAAGGAGTATTTCTGCTGAGCCTTTGAGGCTTTGGGGCTGGGACAGCTGCTTCTACCTTTGGCCAGTGCTCCTTTGCCCCCTGTGTCTCTCTCCCTCTCTCTCTCACAATGCCATTAGTGGATTCTTGTAAGTGTAGCTAGATGATAACAATTCTAGACATTTTATATTCAGTACATTATTTGGCAGGTACAAATTTACCCAACTCTTTTTTTTTTTTCGTATCTGTTCAGGTCTTGAAGAGTATCAAAGAGGAGCAGACAAGCAAATCACTGAAGAAAGGGTAGCTTGATTAGTAGAAGAGCAAGACCTTCCAAAAGGGAAGAGGATCATTATTGCCTGTAGTGTGAAGATAGATCATCTAAACAAGGTATCCTTTTGTGATTTGCTGATCTGCTACCCCTGGAAATTTCTCTCTCCTCTAAGTTGACAGGCCTGTAAACTGTTTTTAATCATTCATTGGGTCTCCTGTTTTCTCAGACCTAAAAAAGAATGCATTGGATACAAAAGTCTTTTCCAACCATGCAGCTGGTCCAATACAAGGTATCACCCACAGAAATCCTTGCCTCTTACATATTTCCTGGACTATCATAATTAACACATCACTCCAACAATACTTAAGTCAATAATTTATATTCAGCTTGCAGGCCAGCTAGGGAGTTGGGTTAAATGAGAAAAAAGTTAGGTCTGAACTTATAGAAGCAAAAGTGTTCTGGAGGTAAGACAATGGAAAAGTTAAAAACTGATCTGGCATGTCCTTAACATAGTGTTTCCCAAACTTTTGATAATTGTGGTGTTCTTTTTTGCTAGATTAAAATTGGCAGCTTTGCTTCACTCACCAGTCTTATCCCTTGACCTGATTCTCCTGCAGTGCTGGACCGGCCAGGGCCTTATCCCTCTGCACAGGCTGCTATGGCTGGTGCCTAATCTAGCCACACGGAGCCAGCCAAGCCAGAGCCCAATCAACCCATTTTTCAAGACATACTAGACTGTTGCAGCACACCTTTTGGGAGTCATTTCCTTAACAAATAAAAAAAAATACAGGTGAAGAGTTTTAAGGATAACATGTTTTCCAGCTGTAGTACTAGTTGTTTTTCTTTCCTTTTTCTTTATATTGATGCATATTTGATGTAAATTCCTATAGGCTACTTGGTTTATAATTATGTATATCTAAGTAATGAAGATATAATAGTATAAAAAGGGGTGTTATTTCTCGACTGGGGTCTCTGACTTGAAGTACATTACCAGCACTCCACTGGGTTTTGCTCTTACCCATTTTCCCAAAACAACATTTAAATAAAATATCGGTTTTGGCAGAATGTTGTTTGCTAACACCACTTTTCTGACTAGCTTTATTCAGAAGGCAATTCAGGTGACTGGATTAAAATTAAAAGACAAAAAACATAGGCTGCAGGAAATCTAACTAAACTTTTCAGAGTATTTGGCAGATGGGCAAGGGAAATCTGGTAATAAGTAAGCTAGCTGATGAAGAGTCACTGCGGTAATATCTGATATGATGTAACTCTTCAGAATGGTACAGCTCTGAAAAAAAATCATCATTTCCTCCTAGTTTCTAGGGTCAAAAGGGACCTGAACAGATCATCAAGTCTGACCCCCTGCCCTGGGCAGTAACAAGTGCTGGGATCATAATACCCCAGCCAAATATCTATCCAACCTCCTCTGGAAGACTCCCAAGGTAGGGGAGAGCATCACCTCCCTTGGGAGTCTATTCCAGAGCCTGGCAGCTCTAACCGTAAAGTAATGTCTCCTGATAAATAGGAAGAGGCCGGCAACTGAACCCAGGACCTCAGCACTCAGTGAGAGGACCTGCACTGTGCACCACAGGCCCCAGCTGCGTAACCTGAATTAATATAAACTGAATTTCCTCTTCAGTTTAGCTTAAAAGATAAATTATGAAGGCTGAATTATGAACAACATAAAACCAGTCCTTGTAAGTCTGAGAAACCACAAGTACATGTTTTTGAGAATCAAAGGCTATAAATCATAGACTATGCATAAGCATTGACAGTGCAGGGGCACAGCTCTGCACCACTGCTGCTGCTGGGTGTTGGCTCTGGCTGGGCTGCAGCCCTGTACCCTGCACCTTGCCACTGGCATGGAAATCTGGGTGGGGAGTACATGCCCCCCTGCTCCCCTACTATAAAAACAGAAGTTGTCAAATGAAATGAATTAGCTGTGGTGGGATGTATCCCACAGCTGAGCTGCTTCATTGGGCGAAATACATCACCCATTATTCTGCATCAGGTAGGGGCCCTATCCTGTGGGACAGCAGGAGATATGGTTCCCGCTTACAGAAATGCCTGTAAGAGATTTCCTGGGGTCTGCTTCTGTAGGAGCAGAAAGCCAGGATTTCCCACTTGCAGAGGCGCACCCTGGGCAATCTCCAGGGCAGGTCTCCATAAGCGTGGAACACCAGCTTCCCCTACTTAGAGATGTACTTTGGAGATTCCCTGAATCTCTGACAGCAAAACCCCAGCTTTTCTCACTTACAGAGATGTGTCTCAGGGTAGCCAAGGTGTGTCTCTGCAAGTGCGGAAAGCCAGGGTTCCCCTCTTAAAGACATAATCCAGAGTTTGCCTAGGGCACATCTCTGTAAAAGGGGAGAGCCCAGAAGGTGCTCCCAGGGCTTTAGAGGCCCAATACAGTGTGGAAATTCCCAGGGATTGCAGGATTGGGTCCCCCAACTGTAGGGATACCTGCCCAGGCCAGCTGGAGCTCCCCAGGCTCTCGTGCCATAAAATAAATGGACATCTGCTTCAATAAAGCGGTAGAAACTGTTACCACCTTTGTTATGGCCACAAACTTTGGGCATTTGTGGTGTGACAAGGTTATGGACATCTGCCTGTTTGGACATCTGTTTCTACTCTAAGGGATCCATTCACCACAGTCCTGCAATTAGCTTTTCATCTCCAAGTCTAAAACAGATGTCAGCCATTCATGTCTTAGTGGCATGTCATTTCAGATATGACATCGAATTGAAACCATTTGTATCTATTATTAAAGATGGTTTTCATATACTAAGACCATGAATGCCCAAATAGTTAGATTGTTTAATTAAATGCATGAATGGGTGTGAGATTTATATGACTATCTATAGCAGTGGTGGCCTGGAACAAAAAGTCTATATGACAGCAGTGGCTCTCTCCAAATATTTTTGTCTCTCTAAAATTGCCACATATTCCCTTTGCTTAATCTCCAATGCAGCTAGGTAATGAATAGGCACAAAGTTGGCTCTGGGTGTAAATTCTGTGAAGCTCACATCTGAATGATATTTTTGAAGAAATCTCCCTAATCTGTATGCCTTAGTTCCATGACAGGAATAATATCAAATATAAGTGGAAGCCCAAGAGGATCCTTTCCCCCATGATGCACACATAATGCAGGCTCTGATGGGAGGGCCCCCAAATACTTTATGATACCAGTCTGGTCCTTGCTTGAACTGGCACAGCATTCTGGATTCAGATGGGTTACACTTTCAGGTCTCCACAGCATCTCTAGATTTCCCTCAGCAGGCCAACCACCTTAGCTGTTCCAACATTTTCTCCAAGTCAGATGTCAAGCCTCTTTGAAAGGGGTTGAAGTGTTGCTTTCATCATAATTCTTTTATTTCATGCACTCTTCCAGATCCTGTACTACACTATGCATTCTTCAAGTTTATTGAAATATAATTGCAGAAACCCATTCTACACTTCAGGTCCTTACCTGGTCTGATAAAACACAACAGAATCCAAGATTGTCCATGAATAAGCCAAAATAAGTCCTTTCTCAGTCAGAGGAAAAGAATGGAGCTATGCCTAGGCTTTGCTCTTACTTTTGCGAACTGACCCTCCTCATCCCCCATCCCCCCACTTTTGCTTCTCCTTCTCAGAACCAGATTTCTAAAGAAGCCCTGAGCCTGTGCTTTCAACATCTTTTTTTCTCTGTAGTAGCATTTCATGTAGACTAAGCTTACCCTACTACCAGGAGCCTTTATTATTAGATTTCCCTTTTTCATAATAAATGTTTAAAGCTCAGGGTGTCTCTACTCTGCAGAGAGGTAGAGAAGCTCTAAACTAGCATACTTGGGTATCAGAAACAATCTAACTGTGGCAACATAAAGCTTGATTCAGGATACTATGCTAAAAAGCTAACCCATTTAAAGGCTGCACTGCATTGCAGTCTGCAGAGTGGATAGACTTCGATTTCCAAGTTTAATAAGCTTCATTTGTTCTGTAAATTAACCTTTTCCTTTTACCTGCCTTGGGAGTTATATCTTTCTAACTCCTCTGTGTCCTGATCTCTTGACAATCAAACCATCATATAGAACTATTTATATACAAGTATGTACCACTACTATTTGTCC
>NW_005841962.1:1938168-1957580 GCF_000455745.1 Alligator sinensis | reverse complement strand
ATTCCTGCTCATGGGGATGTGCCCTAAGAGGCCACTGGGAAGCAGGCATTTTATGTTAAATTTTATAAAGATAACCATTTGAATGCAAAAATTTACTTTTATGATACAAAATTGACTTGTTTTGCAATAAACCTCATTAAAACAAACAAGCTGGTCTTCACTTTAAAAACACCAGTTAACCTTAAGGTGGTATAGTTCTCACATCCAACTCCATCCTGAATTCTCTCTTGCTCAGGCAGTGACAAGCCTGCTGAGGAAGTTTCTACCACAGAACTAAACTTCTCCTGTAGACTGGTTCCTCTTCTATGCTAACGAGGTGAAATTCAGCAGTTTCAGAAGGGATTTGATTTCCCTAAAGTTAGGCACCTAACACAGGACTTAAGTGGACTGCAGGCAGCTAAGCTCAAAACTGCAATCCAGACAACCCTCCTCCCACCTCCGTAGCCACCAACACCTGTTGTAGTTGCTTGCTTTGTAAAGTGTGGGCAGAGATGGTGGTTATGCTGACAAGTCAGTTATGTATTTTAGACTAAGGAGTCCTTGATTACACAGCAAAAATAATCATCACAAAAAGAACGTATAATGATACAAAAGACTTCCCTTTTACAGCTATATGCCATAACCACTAGCCTGCACTGTCATGTGCTCTTTCTTTCAGCCTTGTGACTCTTCCATTCTTTTCTGCCTAATGGTTCAGCTTCAGCAGGCAAGGTAGAAAACAGTCCTCTTCCCTGAGACTGGTTTGTATCTTGGTGATTATTGTCCTAGGAGCTGAGAGGGAGATAGGGCAATCATCTCCTAATTGGGTGGGACAGTCCCAAAATGTAAAGATCAAGTCCCAGTCCCAGGCTGAATGACTCCAGGACAGCATTTGTCCTGGATTTCCTTTGACACACACAAGTATAGTCCCAGTATCATGTGCGGAGATCCAGGTTCTCTGTTCATCATGGAAAAACACAGATTTTCACCTTTTGAAGGAGAAAAACGCAGGAAATGGCAGGTTTCCCTTTGCAGGCTGGCAGAGTTCCAGCCTTCAAGAGGCTGCTTGGGGCTGGGGGGAGCAGGACACAGAGGGCACCACATGCATGTGTGTGCATGCACACATGCACGTGGTCAGCCATACAGCCAGCTCCCCCAGCTGCCTGCAGGTAAGTCTATGGAGGGGGAGAGAGGAATGGGGGAGCAGATTGAGGTCTCCAAAGGGAGGGAGGAAATGGAGCAGGGTTGGCAGCTGGGGCTGGGGTGCTGCCCAGCTAGGGCAGTGCATGGAGTCCAGGGCCAGGGCAGGAATGGTGTGGCTTGTGGGGCCTGCCAGAGAGTGAGATAGAGCCACAGACGGTTTGTCCAGGAGGTGGCAGGGAGGCTGGCTCCCTGATTCTGTGTGCAGTCCTGGAGAGGGGAGCATGGGGGAGCCACATTCCCCACCAGATTTATGTGCAGGGTGGGGGCAGATGTGGGCTGTCCTCTGCAGGGCTTGGGGCTCCCCACCTTGCTGCCCTCCCTCTGGAAAGGATTTCAGGCTTTTGGATCCCAAGTGGACAAAGGTGCCTGCCTGCAGATCTGAGTCAGGTGCTTAAGTTTCAGCGAAAGGTGGTGGAAGCTCAGGCACTATCTGCTGAGTATTTCCTCTTGACTGCTTCTAAGATGATCCTTGCTCAGTGAACACATTCTTAGGATCACTTATCTGCAGTGCTTACCTCTGTATATGGAACCTAGACATCTAACTTTGGATTTTAGTTTCTACTCCAAGGGACAGGCACCTTAAATTTTGGCAATGCAGCAACTAGCTAAGTCTTTTATTGGATCTAACCCATCAGGCCTTATTCTACCATGCTGAAAGTAATGGGATTTCTACCATTGATTTTAGTGGGAATAAGTCTGCTTTCTCTATTACCAGGCCTCCTGTGTCCAACTATTCTTGTTGGGTCCTCAGAGTGAAAAGAATCTAAATTAGAGCCATTTATATTGTTCAATAGTTGTTTAAAATACAGATATAATGTGAGAGTTATTTCAACCAGGACTATAGAATCAACAGATCATTTGCAGCTGTAGGCTAGAATTGCCTTTGACATTTCTTCTTATAGTAATTCATATTGCAAACCCTAATTTTGATGCCCTAGGTGGATAGGGCATCTCTGGCATTTTTGCCCTTCTGAATGAGGAGTGAAACATGCAGAGGAAAATATGTTAAGAAGCAGCATCTGTTTTGTTTGCAGAACTGCGAGAAATAGTCCTAAATGTTTGATTGCAGAACTGAATTACAAAACTTCATGGATTACTACTTTCTGTTGATATGATCCCATGATTACTACGAAATTCTTAAGCTTGCCTGACTCAAGTTTTTATTTGGAACCTGAAAATCTTTGAGGTTTGTTGAACCTTTGTGACCCTTAGATGACTTTCAGCTCTAGATTTCCCTCCACCAGCAAGCAGGTCTTCATAGACTACTTTCCTTCTTTTCAGTTAGCTTCTGGAAGTTATGGGTTAGTAGCCTTTTCTTGAGGGTTGTCGGCTGGTCAGTGGCTGATTCATTCCCCTTCCTAAATTCACAATAGGTATCCTTCTGTCCTATTGTTTCATCCTGGTTCCTAGGTAACTAATAAATACAGTTCTACCATCACAAATATCTGCTTCTGTTTAAAAGGGATGTGGTTAACCTCCAGAGCTTTCTGCCTTCACTTGACTAGGACTAAGCAAGAAACATGGGGATGTATCTGGGTATGAGAAATTCAGTAACCTCAGTAGGAACATATCATACCTGATTTGTGGAGATTAGATCTGCATGACAAACTCCTTCACTGAACTAGGTTGCTGTTTGGCTGGTAGTCAGACACCACAGAGTGAACACAATGTTGGTACATGATAGAACAGAACACACAAATATCAGAGAAATAGTGAAACAACCTTTTCCTCCCTCCTCCGTTCCCCAACAAGGCAAAAGGGAGAAGAGAGAAAGGCCAGAAGTTAGCTTCCTTACCCCTAGAAGATGATTTCAGGTAAGGTATGTAAGAGGGAGGCTGTATCAGCTAGGGCAGAAACACTTACAGGAAAGAGCATCAGGGTAAGCTTTGTTAATTGAGTCACCTGACAGAGGATTCTAGTGTACATTCTGGTTTTAACATTTCAGATGAACCCAAGTATATTGCTAAGGAAGTTCACTTTAAATGAGTAAGAACCAAACCTGGCAAAACTTGCATAAGATACCGAGTCAAAAGGTGCTACTTTTCATTTGTATTCTATGGCTTTTACTGTAGTTATTTTTTCCTTTGCTTGTGATTTTTCCATTTTAGAGTTCTGCTCAGTCCTTTCCAAGAAGAACCGCAGGCACCTCTGGTTTGCAGGGTACACTTAATGTTATTTTTTTCTAGTAAATTAGACCAACTCACAAGTAAAGAAAAAATAGGCTGTATGAACTTGAACATAACAGTTGTTTAAATAAACAAACAAAAGATCATATCTATACTTGGCACAGGCAGAGTAAAATGACTTATTCTTGCACAAATATATATTCACCAGTGTGCAGGTCCAGCTGAAGCACCTGTTGAAGCATGTCTGGCAAGGGTTCAGCTGGCCAGTGTAGGGCCACATTAGCCAGGGGAGAAGCAGGTAGGCAGGGTCCCCAGTGAGGAGGGGTGGAACCACCACTGCGCCCAGCTGGATATCTGGCACCCCCAGTGCGAAGTGCCTGCTTTCCACTAGGGCTGGCAGGGTGGAGTTGTGGAAGATACCAGCATCATGGGCGCTGCCTGCCCAGCTGGTGCTCACATTGGTTAAGGTGCCACAGTGGTCGACAACAGCCTGGAGCCACAAAATGAAAGCTCTGCCGGCTGTAGTAGGGGCTGTCACTGTGGGGTGGGTAGATGACAAGGATGTGAGTCCTGTCTAGGGCCCCTATGTACTGAGGGAAGCCTAGGGCACATGCTACTCAAATTGCCAATTGCTCAAATTACAAGCAAGACTCTGAAAAGGGGGTAAGGCAGAATGCTGCATTTATTGATTACATGAGTTAGAGAGGTTTGGACACACCATTTACACAAACACACACAAATCATCATACACATCATTACACACAGGCATACACATACACAAAACAACCATTCTATCCCCACATACACCAGATATAGTTACCAGCAATAGTTGCTCAGTATTAGCCCAGGGTGGCTAACCCGGGCTTATTGAGTAGATGATGATGATTTAAAGCTAGCAGATTTGAAGATAACAGCTCGAGCAGGGTGAACAGATGCATCTGTGCTCCGATGAAACAGCAGTAGAGAAAGAGATTCACCTAATTTGGCATTTTCAAAGTGTTCTTTTATAGGGATTGGCATCCTTTGTTTCAGTGCTTTGGGGTTTTGCCATACCTAGTTTCTGTTTTTGTGGTTGTTCTTTTGTCTTCAGTGTATCTTAGCCTTGGAGTGTTCTTCCTGCCTGTCTGGCAGGATGGGTGCATTCCTTCTCCTCGTTATCTTCTTTGTGCCCTAGGCCTCAAAGGGATTCTTCAGCTATTCATTAATTAGTTTACTGACTGGTAACTTACATTTGGCGCCTTGTTGCTTACATAAACAGTTAAATTGTCTTCTCCCGTCTCTGTGCCATTCTCTCACCATTCACCCTTTTACACACACTCATACATAAAGGCTATGCAGAATTCATTCACTTATGTCAAGCAGAAGGATACAAAATGGAGTTTTCAAGTTGCTTACAGGACAAGACAAACATGGTTATATTTTACTATTATTACACTCTATGTCAACATCAGCTACATTAGTTCAGTTCA
The DNA here is from genome assembly GCF_000455745.1 of Alligator sinensis. NCBI lineage: Eukaryota > Metazoa > Chordata > Crocodylia > Alligatoridae > Alligator > Alligator sinensis. The sequence continues at coordinate 1,952,803 of NW_005841962.1, read as the reverse complement.
TGCTACACACAGAACTCCATCACTACAACCGGGGCTCATTCACCTGGAGCATGGTGTGCCATCCAAGACAGCCTTCCCAGTGGTCGCCTTGCCCATGCCAACGAGGTGGTCGACATAGGAAAGGGTGGTGGTCATAGTGAGCTTGAGCAGGGTGATGGCCAGATGGATGTCCATGGGGAGGGGCTGCTGCATGGCCGTGACCTAACAGTTTAGGTGCAGGCAGAGCTGCTTGAGGAACTCCTGGAAAGTGGCCCAGATCATTTGGAATGACTCCAGCCACTGCTTCTCATACCAGGTGTGCTGAACAACATGCAGCTACCAGTCCTGGCTGGCCAGATGGGCCCACAGGCAGCGGGACTGGACTGGAGACCCAGGACAATGTCGACAGTACTGGTGGTGGTGCCCAGATGCATGTCATCAGTGTCTCTGCTGGGGACCAGGTGGCAGCAGCATGGTGCCAGGAACCCTGGGATGTGGCAGTGAACCTAGGCAGGTAGCCGCACCATGCGAGGAGGCCGCCAGAGCCAAGACTGACCAGGGCCAGGTGATGGTCACCACGGTGGCACAGAACAGTGAGCAGGGTAGCCAGCATGAGCCTGGGACTTTGGACATCAATCCTGGAGCCTGGGGGTGGAGCAGCCATCATGAGGTGGGCACAGGCTCCAGCAACAGAGTTGCAGAAGGCTGTGCCAGCATGCTGCAGGCTACTCCAGGAAGGCAGGTGGCCAGGGAGCAGTGCACAAGGCTGGCTTTTAAAAATGGACCCTGACTGTAGGCAGCTGTGGCCAGAGCCTTCAGCTCTTGCTGGCTGCTGCAGGGGGCTGGCAGAGCCAGAGCGGGCAGGAACAGACTATGTCAGGAGCAACAAATATGCTCCCAAATGCCTGCATGTGTAGATGCCTACCCAGGGGGATTTACTGTGGAGTAAATTACAGCACAGTAAACCCATGCAGCAGCATTTGCAAGAGTAGACGTGCCCACTGTAAAGTAAAAAGGCAAAATAGGTTTATTACATAAGACAGAAAAACATGGGGAAAAGATTGTTAGGTTTAGAGACAACACACAGAAATAAACCAGAAATACCTTACTGTTGTCTTCTAACTTGGAGCAAATTCTAGGTGCTGCCTTTGTTTCTAACAGCTAGCATCTGGGGTGTTCCCTGCAGCCTTCCCCTGGCTGGGTCTCCTGCTTTAGAATAAGGCTACATACCAGCATTATGTTTCTATTGGGAAATCAAAGCTCTCCTGGCAGAAACCACAAGTGTACAAATGCTCGCAGAGTTTCTCCTGGAATAAGAATGATGGTTCCAGAAGAAAAATAACCTATCTCCAACCAGATAAAAGTTCCTCCCAGGATATTTTCTCCTGGGAGAATGAATGCTGATAAACTTCCCTGCATCTTGACTCCTAGGACCAGGAGGAGCAGAGCCAATGAGGAAAGAATCCCTTGCCTTTTAGAAACTGAAGCAACCACAGTCTGAAAAAGTTGCCAGGGGCAGCTGTTCCCACTCTCCTACCTGGGAGGGGAGCGGAGGTATTGCCACCTACTCCTTCCTGACAGCTCCTCACATTGGGGTCCCTGGTGTAAGAAGTGGCTGGGGGCTTTGCCCTTCTGCTTAGTTTACTCAGACGCAGTTACAGACTGAACACCTGTAGTGCTCCCTCTCCTGGCCTAAGATTTGGGTAACTCCCTTTCCCTCCAAGTGCTCCACTTAAAACTCCTGGCTTCTATATCCCTAAATCTTTGTTCCATTCAGTGCCCAGAACCATTCCATATCTTCTCTGGTAATCTCTTCAGATATTTTCCCAGGCACGTGCCATGGACACACAGAGTCCCCTTTGATATGGACTCAGCTTCTCTTAGTGCAAAGCCCTTAATCTTGAAGTCTAACACCAGAGCTGAACATGAACAAATGGATCTTTTGTTCATTAGGTTCCCCTGGGTTACCAAAACACAAATTTTATACTGAATACTGTGTTTCATACAAACATATAAATGAGGGGTGTCACAGGCTGGATTTAGCTATGGAGGTGGGTTCTCTGGCCTGTGTGGCTTCTTGTTGGCTGGAAGCCCCACCTCTATGGAGTAGATTCAGCCTGCAGGGCTTGTCACCACAGTTGTCAGAGGTTCTGTGTCTGTGCAGCTCCAGAGCCAAGCGGCTAATGTGGCTACCACTCCCCACCCCTGCCTTACCCACCTCTGAATTTGGGGTTTTTAGTCACTGTTGGTGAGTAAAATCAGTGGCAGGAGAAAGTGGGAGTGGCCATGTTAACCCCCATAACAGCTGCCCCATACAGTAGTTCCTGTAGCTATGGGGATTAACTGTGCTGCTGCCAGCATTCATAGGTGATCCAGTTTATGAGAAGCCCCAAGACTTCAACACTTCTAATATAAATGATTTTTAAAAATCAAGCTCATTATTAGCTATTGATAGAGACCAAATATGATAGTAGTTAGCTCAATTTAGGGGCATAATTGTAAAATGACCTAATGCAGATTTAGGTACCCTATTTAAAATCCTCAACTAGAATCTGTTACTGAATGCTTATATTTAGAAAAGAAGAACTGCCATCAATTGCTTTTTGTAATAATGCTTGCAAAATATCTGTGGTGAGGCAGAGTCCTCTTCACACAGGAAGACTGAACTTACTTGGTGAATTTAGTCAACCTACTTAGTAGCACAAATGAAGACAGAGTGAAACATAAGAAGCTTGACAAATAAGTGAGTATTCTCACCTTTTTCCATTTATTTATGTGCCTTATTGATTGGAAACAGAATAAATAATGAAAAATAGCATTAATGTCAATATAAGAGATACAGCCTTGTAGGAACAACTTGAGTAGAAAAGAGGGAAACAAGATGAGGACTGAGATTAGTTAGGAATATGGTAGAAAGAGATGCTGCCAAAAAAAAACCACAGGCAAACAGCAAACCTTGCTAAAAACTGACACATTTTATTTAAAAAAAAAACCCAAACCTCTGGATTTTCTTTTTGAAACTGCTTCAGAGAGACAATGGTTTGAAAATACCTTCTTCTCAGAATGCAAGCATGTTTGATAAAATAATCCCTCCTAGCTAATCTAGTCAATTCAAATCCAAGCTCCTTATTGCACCATGAAGTCACTCATCACCAAGTGAATTTATCTTAGAATGGTTCATTTAAACTGAGAAAAGTAATTAGCTGTGTTAGTCTGAAGTCAGAAAGAAGACAGGATAGATTTGCATGTATAACTATTTAAATCAGAGGTAATCTGATGAAGTGAGCTCAGGCTCACTAAAGCTCTACTTAAACACCCCTGATTAAGTTGGTCTATATGCATATCTACACTGCCTTCTTCATTTAAATTGGTCGAGTTGTTGGTTTATAAAGTTACTGCCTGCCTAACGCACTAAACTGCAAAAAGTCCTCCTAGATCAACCGTCTCTTTCTTTTTACCTGTGAGGGGTCACTGGGGCATGACTTGTTTATGACACCTGTCATCGCTTGTCTGACTCAAGGGATTTCACTTTTACTGTACTTCATGAGCCTACCTTGCAAATCCTATGGTTGTCAGTGGGAGATTTACAGGAGTAAAGTCTGAAACAGTTTTCTTTCACATTTCATCACCCAGTAAAAACCTATGGAAAAATTGCTGTGAGGCTTGCAACCTAGATATTTTCCATAAAATACCCAAAGCTCTATCACATCAATATTTGCTTTCAAATAAACCTTGCGTTGAGACCCACCTCTCTTACAGTGATAATATTAGAAAGACAGTGACCAGGGCCTTAGCTAAGGCATCTTAGCTGTCACTCATTTTGTGACTACAGAAAAATAATAGAGCAATTCTTCTGTAGCAAAGAACTCAGAAAGACTACAACAGGTCAGAACGTTTTTGACACTATGGACCCCTATTTGAAATCTCTGGATTTATTGTGTGAATTGTGTAGATGCCGGCAGACTTAACAGTGCTAATATTGTGCAGCACCCCACAAAAACCCTTAAAAGGATCTTACAGCACCAGGCATCCTCCTTGAAAATCACTAAATATCTGCCTCATATGCAGATGAGTTGAGTTCTCTTGCCTCCTAAGCCCAGACTTACTTGTGACCTTGTGTAAGTAGCTTCACTCCTGTCTTACTTTCTCTTCCTCATCATGGTAGTAAGAGGCTTAATTTCTTATTGTTTGCTGAAAGCTTTCATAGCCTTCTACTGAAGATGCTCTAAGAAATGCCAAGGATTCTATCTTGGGTTTTGCTGCATATGTTGAAAACATGTAAGACATTCTGTGTCTGATGAATTCTTGTACTTTTGGTTGCATATGGCATCTTGCTACATGTGGAATGAATTGATATTTCATGTTCCATTTTCCAGATGAGAAAATGGGAACTTTTGTTTATGTTGTTTTAAATTTAAATGTACATTGTTGCAAAAGCTAGTTCTGCTTTTGATGGGGAATAGAAACATTTAGGTACAATGAAATCTACAGAGACCTATGCCAAGCTTTTTTCACATAGAACGAAAGTCCACAACCCATTTTTTCCCCCTGCAGGATCCAGAAACAACTAGGTTATTTTTCTAAGAACTGATGTGGTTTGTCCTCAAGGGATTGCTGGGCTAAACGCTTGTGCATAAGGGAAAAAAGGACAGGTGTGTCCAGGGGGTGATTTAACTTTATAAAAGGACAATACGATTCAGATTACATCCTGGAACGGGGAAGATTTGCCTTAAGGGTTGTTTTATATCTTGAGAATATGAGTGTACAGAGATATTATTTCACTCCCTTTTGAACAGATACCATGCACTCAATAATTTGCCTCACACTTTCTCCTTTTCCTCGATATTCCAAATAGCAATAAGAAAAGGGTAAACCCCTACTTTGTCCCCAGGTTTGGGTGGTTGGAGGGGGTCCATCTGCAGAGCCTTCTGTGTCATTCCTTCTGTCACTGTATCACTCCCTTACAGTGGTGTAACAAGAGCTGGCACCCGTGGCAAATCCTGCAGGAGAACAGGAGGTTGGTGCATGGCTCTAAGGGTGCGGGCACATTTCTGAGAGCAGGGAGGGCAGGGGACACATGGGTTTGGGGGCGCATGGCTTCTGAGAGTAGGGGGATGGAGGAACATGGGTGTCGGTGCAGCAGCCGTACCTATGTCAGGACTCCTGCACAGTCCTGGCTGAGTTGCTGCTGCTATCTCATGTGCTCTGGCTACTCTGGCTGTTGCTTTTAAAGCAGCAGCAGCTGGGAACTGTTTTGGAGCTCCTGGCATCTCAACACTCCTGAAGCACAGGCTCCACAGGGGTGGTCAGTAGAGTTTAAATCAAAGAACTCTGCTACCCTATTAAAGAGCTTTTGGTTTTACTGGCCTATACTTCTGTATTTGGACCCTGGAAATGGAAGGAAAACTTTGTGATTTGTTTTAGTTCTGAGAGACAGTCTCATTGCTGACAAAGGGACCCCATCCTCTGATGCTGCCTTGTAACCTTTATTCTGACTAACTTTGGTAAGTAAACCTCCTTTAAGAGTTTGAAGCAACTGAGCGTCAAACACACCATGTTGATTGACCAATGAGCGGTGATGACTACTGCTACTGTTATGATTCAGTGCTGCACATCTGACACCTTCTTGCTTGAGATATCCTTAACTGTTCAACTTGGGAAATGCCTGCTGGTTCTACCAGCACTCAGACACTTCTACAGCTAAAGATGATAACCACAAATGATAGGTACAAGAGGTTCAAAGTCTTGTCTCAAAGTAGATCAAGTATCCAACCACAGAAATCTAAAAAATATTGTTCAAACCTGTGTGCTTCTCATTGTAGCTTAGGAGTATGCTGAAGTAAGCAGAGCCTTGTTATGCCTTGCATGGCAGCATAACTGCTTCTATCTTGGCCTGAAGTAATGAAAGTGGGGAAGAACTTCAAGGTATCACCCAGGAAAACTTTCAGCAGGGGCTTCTCCACTCCATCCATTGCAGTCAATGGTGATTGTCTCCATACACTAATACAGACCAGAAAAGACTCTGTAGAAGTTTTGCTGAAATCTCCTATGTGTGTGGTCAATGTTAGATGGCTTAACATACTTGCTTCCACTCTTAAGGTCTGCAGAAAGAATTGCCCTCTCTGCCTTTAATCATGGGTCCTAAAGACTCTAGAGCTGTGAAGACCCTCAGATGCCCCACGGAGATTTCCACTCCGGCATGAAAGATATGCTGGGGACAGGACTAGTTTTGGAGGGGACCTATCAGAGAATGGCTGTAACATGTGACTCTATGGCCATACACATCATCAGGAAGTCTTCTATAACTTAAAATAGTTTGCTTGACTGCCTAACTTACACTGTGGTCCATCTGGGTCCTCAAACAGTTCAAAATCCCAGCGGCATAAATATAGCTTAATGTCATCCCTGTCCCCCAAGCCTGCTGGGACTGTGGGCCTGAATGTCTTGACCTTCCTGGAGGCGTAGTACAGTACATGAGTCCACACCTGGATAGGGAATCTATAGGACTTATTCAGTGTTGTAATAGAAGACGAAAGAAAAATGTGCATGGAGTATATCACTATAATTGTTACAAAGTGCACATGCAGGCTAAGGTAGGAGGAGGGATGATGTTATCAAGGGTAAGAGTTAATGACAACTTCCCTTCCCCAAGATCTCAGCATAAACCATCAATCTCTCACATTCAGCAGAGTTGTTAACATAGCTGGGCACCAGGGACATGATACACTGCCAATCATAGCCTTTTTCCCCCACCTCCTCCCTCAAGTCGGCAACCAGGCTGGTTGCCCTGCCCTAAGTACACCACTGCTCACATTTGCACAGGCAGGTCAGAGACTACAAAAAATACCAATCAGAATTACACTGTACATGTGGAGTGTGTGTGTCAGGGTGGGAAAAACTGAAACCATGACATTGTTCACTATGAGCTTCAGCCACAAACAATACCGAACTAGACAACACCTTGCAGACTTTGTAGTTGGAGAGTGTAGACAGAGGAGAGGGAGCAAAAAAAAAAGAGAAATAGCTGTTCCCAGAATCAGAATTAACTGTACATAAGGCTATGGGACTTGACTAAAAGGGTCTGGGTTTTTTTTAATGATTTCAAAGAAAGCAGCCATTTCCCTTACAAACAAAGCCAGGTTCTTTTCATCCTTGGATTTCTGAGGATCAAAAAGCAGACTCCTCTTCAATGTCCAGCTTAACTAGCAAAAGAAACTCATCTTCTCTGAGTTGAAATTTAAGAAGAAATGATAGTTAAGACTTAAATTCAGAGAATATCAACTGTGATTTCCTATGTAGTTTTTCTTGCTTCTCAGACTCTCTTGATTAAGCATAGTTAAATACATAAAGGGAGTGAATTTCCTGGAAGCATTGCAGAAAAGATATTTCTCATTTGTGCTACCTGTAAAAATATATGTCTGTATTTTTAACATACAGATTTGCTGAAAGAACCTTGCTACTGTAGCTCTGCGTTTGCTAAGACTTCCTTTGCATAACTTATGCTCTAAATTGACTCCATAAAGAATGACATGACGGGGAAAAGGATTTGCAGGTTTTCACAATTGTGCTTGGTCTTTAAACACAAAATAGGCTGAAGGATGGACCTTATCATTCCCCTAAATAGGGTCTTGAAACAGTGACTGCAAGAAGGTCACTCACTCAGCTCCTTCATCAAGGCTAGTGTGCTCTGATTTCAGGTTTCCAGTCAGTTTGTTTTACCTCAGACAACTTTATCCCCACAGGAAACAACAATAAGTAGATGTGCAAATGACAAACCAAATCAAAACTTGTGGCCTTTCTTCAGACCTGGGGAGGAAAGTGTGGGACGACAAGCAGAGGGAGCACAACTCAGACCCTCTACTTCTCACACAGCCACCTCCCTGCTCTCCCCTTTGACTTTGTTCCCAGAGCTCAAATCTCTCTGTAGCTTCACTTTTACTTACTGGCCATCAGTTATATCTGGCCCCCAGGCTTCCAGCCAGGCAGACTCTTACCTGTTGACTACCTGCAACTGGGTCTCAGCCCTCTGCAGGCTGAGCACTTCCTTACAGTGACATTTTCCAGCCAGATTTAGGGCTTCTGGGTATTTTCCTGCTTCTGCTGGCAAATGTTCTGTCAACAGAGGGCAGCTGCCATTGCTTACCACCCAGATTTGTACACCATCACACTTCTAGTGGCTCCACATGTTTCCAGTGCCGCAGCTGGCCCACCAGACCATAAAGTACAACCTGAGAAGAAATGGTTGCTAAAGCAACCACAGCAGAAGACACAGAAATGTTGAAAGGCATTTTCTGCTAGCTGCCAGATAGCAGGGCATTAGGGGGTGGTTAATGTTGTCCTACCATCAATTTGAATGCTAAGTGGCAATCAAAAATTGGAAATTCTGTAGCAGGCAGGAGGCACAGCAGCTCCATCAGTCACAGCAAGAAATCTGGAGGATTGAATCTAGAAGTGAGTTGTCTGACCAGAGAGAAGTCCTGCAAGCCAGGTTACCCACATCTGGAGACCAGACCCAGTAGACTGGATGTTTGATAGTCTTACCAATGTGGGACATAGGACTTCCCTGCATAGGTTCCTGCCTCAAGTCCAATATTTCTGCTTGTATTAGAGTACCTGCATGTTTACATAGATATGGTATTAAAGTGCAAAGAAATCAAGTGACTTGTCCTATGGCAAGTCTGTGACTGTGTCAGGTACTGAACACAGATCTCCTGAGACCCAGCCAGCGCTTTAACAAAAAGATCATGTGTCCTCCCACAAGTTTACATTGTGAAATTTAGCATCTGAGAAAAATTTCCAGAAAATTTGCATTTGTCTTGACAACAATACAATCTACTCAAATTATATTTGTTTGTAGTTACCAAATCCTTCACTTAAGTTCCTCATTTGATTGACTAAAGAACTTATCTGTTCCCCCTTATGTTCTTTTGGGCCATATAATATATAGAAGTCTCTGCATTTTACCAAGGACTGTATTTATATATAAAAACATTTCCTCATTTTTTCCAGAAATGAAAGTATATACATATAACCAGAAAGGTAGACCTTACATAGTTCAATAGCTAAAAGGTCTAGCGCATATGCACAGACTATAACAGAAATGCCTTGGGTACAAAGGACTCTCAAAACATATACCAACTAGTTATTTCAGTCATATGATGCTCAAAGATTCATTTGAACATTGTATTTCTTTCAGCAGTCCTCAGACTGAAACTGAGGAGAGGAACACCAATATTCCACAACCTCGCTTTTTATTGCTGTTGGTTAGAAAAATAAACAGAGGTGAAGGAGTACTTACTCTCAAATAAAAGCCAATATGTTGATGCATTCCTGTATTTGGGAGTGTATCACCTTTTTTTTTTCTATTCCAAACACTCCTTGAAAAGAAACCATCTGAAAACCACTAATGGTGTATAACAGCTCAGACACAGGACATAGTAAGTGCAGTTGAGGGGGTCACTTGAAATTCATCTGTCTAGCAAACTCAGGCATAAGGTACCCTTAAAACCCATCTTATTAACTAATCTAGTCATAGGGGACTCTCAAACTCACTCAACAGCAAGCTCAGGCTTGGAGACCCTGGAAACTCACCTCAACAGTGTGCTTAGGAACTTTATGGCTAGGTGAAGGTTGATGGTCAGGGTCAGCCTTCAGGTTCTCCCCAAGTCAAATAAGACTTAAAGGATTGATTAGGCTTGTATACAGAACAATCCTCAATTCTGTAAGATACTTGTACATGATTGTATAGCAACATAGAAGAAGAAGCAGCCAAGAAGTCTCCTGAAATGAAATGTACATTCAGAATGAAAGCACCATAACCAGGGTTCTTCTGGTTATGTGTTATATACAGAGCTGGTGCTGATGATGACACAGATGTCCTATAGTATCCTAACAGGTTGCTTAAAAAACACATTTCACAGGTGATCACTGCTTGTGTATGCAGCTTTTTACTTCAGCTGGCAGCTCCTCTATGGAGCTGTCGCCATGAGAATATATCTGGCGTGGTTCATGGATGCTCCAGACACCTGCCCCTTTTGTGAGCAGAGGGAGACTCTGGCGCACACCTACCTGGATTGTGCCAGGCTGCAGCCCCTGCACTGCCTCCTTCAGAACCTCTTGCCAAGGTTCTGGCTGCATTATTCCTCTCACCTCTTCATTTATGCACTCCCTATCCATGACCCCACCAAGTCCTGGGACCTCCTGGTCAACCTCCTCCTGGCCCTAGCCAAGCTGGCTATGTATCTGACCAGGAAGGAGGCTCTGGCCGGGAGGGTCTCTGGGAACTGTGGGGCCACTTTCTTTGCCCTTATTCATTCCCGTGTCCAAGCAAAGTATCACTGGGCAGTATCTACTGGCTCCTTGGACTCATCTGAAGGCCAGTGGGCACTATCCGGTGTGCTCTGCTCAGTTTCCCCCCTTGGCACTCTTGTTATGAACTTTAGACTTCCACTCCAGTCCCTGTTTTCATTATTATTTGTTCAAAGTACTCACTTCTCCTGTAGCCTCCCCAACTGAGGGAGGCCATTAAGTTACTTGGTGGCCCTAGGCCCATGCCCCTTAAGGTGACAAATAGGCCTGGCAAATTGCATAGGACCACATATTAAATGAAAAGAACAAAGTATTGAATATCTATTTAGCACAGTATATGGTGCATCTGTACTCTGATGTGTGTAAAGTATATACATTATAGTATATACAGTATATCTGGCACAAGACCATGAATATAAAGACTGTACCATACTGCATATGCAGAAGTGGACTGAATTAAGGTTGCACAAGCAGCATTTTCTAAAGTAGTTTCTCCCTAGAGCAGTGCTGGTTCTCAAGAATGGTACTGCCCCATTTTCACTATTATTCACTCCTTTAGTCACTTTTCAGGGATTTCCCAGCCTACCTTAGGACCAATGAGCTCTGAATTCTGTAACGTTTGAAATCCTGCTTAGGGGTTAGATGAGTAGATAATGCCACCTTTATTCTGTCACACCCTAACTTTTGAATGCTTAACTTTCAATCTTTATCACCAAGGGCTTTCCATACTCTTTCTCCTCCTATGCAGCGGAGATGACAATTGTCAAACCCAAAACATGTATGCTATTGCAAGTATACTACAGTAAATCAAAACATTACAAGGATGTGTGTTCCCTTTGCTCAGCCATGCAGAGACAGCAAAAAGACTTAATACTTGTCATTTGTTTTCTGTAAACACTTGTTTGTTTTTTTGCAAGAACATTTGCAGAACTTGTGTACATGTGTGCATACAAGAGCTCGCACTGGAAAAAGCTTTCTCTGTTATTCATAAACATTGCAGTTATCCAGTTAAGCAGGGGCATTTAGGCCATAGGTGACCAATTACAAAGCACAAATAATGACATGCATAATAAACTTTCAAAGCTATAATCATAATACATCATTATGCAGAAATCTGGAGTTTGAAACATTTCATTTTGGTGTAATTATTTTGTTGAACAGCTTTGAATACCTAATATCTGTGCAATTAGCAAAACCTGAGATAGTCTGCAAACAACTCAGTTACTAATAGCTCTGGTGATTACTGATGGAATTTCTTGAGTGTATTTTAACAACACTTGCCACAGATAGTACCTTAATCTGCAGCACACAAGGGTGTTTGGGGCAATGTGACTTGTAGCTGTATGAGAGGGTTGTTCATATACAGGTTTTAGACAAGCAGTTGCATGGGTGGTTTGGATAGACAAGATCCTGCCTTGAGCTAGGGGTTGTATTAGCTAACCTCCTGAGGTCTCTTCCAGCCCTACTTTTCTGTGATTCTACGATATTAAATCATTGACTCCAATCAAACTTCCAGCAGTTGTTTCAGATATTAGGAAAATGCCACATTAGAGTTTAAGCAGTGTTAAGAAAAGTAACAAAATCTTGAATCAAGTGGATCATTTAACCAAAGTTAACTTCTGATGAAACTACAAAATTAGAAAAAATTACAATCAATCAAAATTACAGATATAGTCAAAAGGGGGCACTGAAGATATCTTTTTATCACAAAATATTTATAATATGCTGTAATACGTGTGGAATAACTAGATGCCAGTCAGGGAAATGTTAATATATCAGTTTTTATAGTTGCAGGTTTTTTTTCTTGCAGATTATTTGTTGAATAACATGTTGACAATTTGTTGGAAGGTGCTGCAAGCATTTGATCTGCATTGCAAGAGACTAGAAATTTGCCATTTCATCCTACTACCTTTCTCTCAGTGCAGTCTTGTGTAAATTCTCTGATTAACTCTCCTGGTTAATAGGTAAGTCAGCCATTTGCTGAGCTAAAAGATTATCAAAGAACAACAAAAACAATTAAAAAAATAACAACCCTGCGTCTTATTTATGATGCGGTCACGTGATATTGCTCTGAATGAGGTCTCTTTGCATAACCAGAGCAAATTAAAGTGGCCTGAATGTAAATGATAAGAGGCTGAAAGATTAAAAGAAATAACTTTGTTAAATGGAGTATAGACCTGAATCTCATTCACACAGAAGACCTGAATTTTATTTGCACTGCTCTGTGAGCATAATGTGTCCCTAGAGTGGTTGTGAATTCCATTTACATTCACAATAAGGCCAACTTATGTTGCCAAAGTGGTACAAAAAGGCCTTAGGGAAAATAAAAATCAGAGCAGCTTCATTTTCTTTTGAATCAAAATAAACGAAGTTCGTTGACCTGAGAAACAACATTAGAACTAGGCAAATAATTTGCAACAAAAAGTTTTATTTTATAATGTTTACCTGTTGAATGTTTTTTGAATTCTGAAATATTCTAAAGCAATAGCTCACCAAGATTCACCCCGGCATGGTTCATTGCTATGGTGAGGGCTAGTAACATCTCAAAGTGGTTAGAAGGCTTAACAAACATTTCTCAGCTGGGTACCTTGTTTTTTTCTGCCTTCTCTTTTTTTTGTCTCGTTCTGATAAACCACTGCCTAGTTTGCCACCTCTAAACAAGCCACCCCTTATATTCATTAGTCATCAAAGCTTTCACTTGTGTCACTTGTGTTTACTAAAGATGAAGGACACTTATCCTAAATGGTATATTTAGAAGCTCACACGGATTGAACATTTGGCAAATTAACTTTCCAAATTGTTTATTGATGTGGCCTGTGGCATTCATTTACGTTTTATGTCAGCAGTTTTATACTGTTTCCTAAGATGAAATTCTGCATGCACAGATGAAATTCTGCATGCACAGAGATATTTGCATATCAAATGATTATACAAAACACTGTGTTTCACTTCTTTTACTGTGATACTATCTCATTTCCTATAAATGACCATTCATTATTTCTTTCTCAGACCACTGCAAAATGAGCACCTCGGAACCAAGTTTGACAACAAAATTTTATTATGAAGATTTCCCTACCCCATTCGTAAACAGTTCTGCGAAAAATTTTGGGACTTGGTTTTTGCCACCACTTTATTCTCTGGTGCTGATTTTTGGCCTTGCAGGCAATGCATTAGTTGTTCTGATCCTGATAAAATTCAAGAGACTGAAAAGCATGACTGATATCTATTTGCTAAATTTGGCCATCTCTGATTTGCTTTTTGTATTTTCTCTACCATTCTGGGCATACCAGGCAGCACATAGATGGATATTTGGAGATGCAATGTGCAAAATTCTTTCATGGATCTATTCCTTTGGCTTCTACAGTGGAATCTTTTTCATAATACTTTTGACAATAGATAGATACCTAGCAATTGTCCATGCAGTGTTTGCTTTGAAAGCTCGCACAGTTGTCTATGGCATCCTTGCAAGTGTAGTTGTTTGGATTGTTTCTGCACTAGTCGCTCTTCCAGGGATGACATTTTATGGTACTGGAAATAATAATGTGGGCTGTAGCCTTAACCTTCCAAGTGATAAACTGAAGGAGTGGAAGCAATTCATGACTTTACTGATGAACACCGTCGGACTTTTCATTCCTTTGATCGTTATGATCTTCTGCTACACTGCAATTATAAAGACACTACTGAAATGTAGGAATGAAAAAAAAAACAAAGCAGTTAGGCTTATTTTTGTCATAGTGATTGTTTATTTTCTCTTCTGGACACCATTCAATATTACTCTTCTTGTGAAGACTTTTTCAGGTTCCCTCGATAATGCTAAGGCAAGCACTCAGATTGATATTGCAATTCAAGTAACAGAAACAGTTGCCATGATCCACTGTTGTATCAACCCCGTGATCTATGCCTTTGTTGGTGAAAAGTTTAGAAAATATCTTTCTACCTATTTCCGAAAACACATTGCAGTCCACCTTTGTAAACAATGTCCATCTCTTTACCGTGATAAGTTAGAACGAGTTAGTTCCACATTTACACCATCCACTGCAGAGCATGACATTTCCACTGGTTTGTAAAATACAGTAGGACGTGTCATTAGTCAGTTTCAATCTTTTTCACCTAAAAGATTTTAGAACTAATCAAAACTTTTGAGATCATCACCTTCAAGGACCTACAGTCACAAATAGGTAATTTTTTCTGTGGCATTGCAGTATTTCCCATTCTCGGTATAGGTAAAGAACAAGTCTCACAGGAAAGGTAAATAGTTTAGTACCCCCCCTCATTAGTACCCAATGTAGAGACAAGTTCTAGCCAATGTCATGTGATTTCCTTATGAAGTATGACTGAGAAGGTGGTT
>NW_005841962.1:1900131-1938137 GCF_000455745.1 Alligator sinensis | reverse complement strand
AAGAGAACTATTATGCAAAGCAGTTACGTAAAGAATATAAAGAAAACATTGGGAGGAAGGTATTTTTGGCAGCAGTGGTCTGTAATTTTGGCCATTTACTTGGGGCTTGATGGAAATCTCTTTAACATTTAGAATTAATGGGAAATTATGAAAAAAATAATGCTTTGCAATAGGATTATACTCTATTAGCACTAATTGCTTTTTAAAAATAATCTCATTTAACTGTTTTGTTAAATTAAATTATTTGACATCAGTTATACACTTTTGTATGCACAGTATAAAAACTCAATTACTAATAATTTTATAGCCTGGTTTTTAAAGGGGCTCAACTCAACTTCTTTTGTAGGTGCAATTTTGGAAGTAATTGCACACACAAACCAAGCTGTAAAAACCTTAATGCTATCAGTTGCAGGGATGAGGCTACACCCACAAAATAGGAGCCTGTTTCTGATCAGGCAAGGAAATAATGGCTTCCAGGCATCCAATCAAACAACACATGTCAAACTCACCAAAGTGTGAGATGAAGATTAGTCTTGATGATTCTGGTATATTAAAAGCTTTAGGTCATAAAAAAGCTTTAAAAATGGCCCAGGAGAAAAAGTGAAGAAAGAGAGGCAAAATCTGTAGTTGTGTCTAAGGTACTGTTTTAATTATTGCAAAAAATGCTACAATTTTATAGAGAAGTCTTGCAAGCTCCCTGTTCTCATATATTCTGCAGTGCAATTCTGAAAAAACTGAACAAAATTTTACATTTTTGCTTTGCAAAGAAATGTCTGGAAAATGCTTCTGTTTGTATAATGTCCAGAGATTAAACTTGGCCATGCCCATGTGACCCATCAAAATGAGTGATAATAAGCAATTCTTTTGAGGTACCCTGGCCCTTCCAAGTGCAAAACCTTTTGTGCTTCTTCAATACATATTTTCTGTGATGCTGTGATTTGCATAGGGCAAGAATTTCCAGTCAATTTCCAGTAAGTAATCAGTCAAAACTGATTACTTACTGAAGATTCACCATCAGAAGTAATATGAGTTGATAACATAAGTCCTAAATCTGGTAGGTAAAAATATGAGATATCTCATTTGTTAACAATGGACTTAAAGATCTGTGTATATAATGAGAAAGATAGCATCATCTCCTCGGAAAGACCTTTAGTCAATTAATTTCCAAAAAGGCCTGCTAACGTAAGTGCAAGTAAAGCCTGCTAATATGAGTGTCAGTAGGGTCCAGTCTCTGTATCACAACACTCGCATAACGTGTTACATCTTCAGAGTAGTGTACACATATTAGATATCAACTATTTCATCCTGACAATACATCTGTGAGGTAAATAGTTGCAGAAATAGAAAGAAAAGACAGAAAATTACTCTCCAAGTAAACTTGTTGATGTAGATATCATTTTTATTTTTCTTTGTTCTTTTTTGCAAACTTGCACTAGGTTGAAAGCACCTTTTTAAGACTGAATACATGTAAAAGTGATTACAGTGTGATATGTATTTGCATTTAACTGGGCGCAGCTACACGTGCTTCAATGTGCAGTAGCCTATTTTACTGTGCATTAAAGCATCATTAAAAAAAGTGCAAATACACTAATGCTCAGAATAATAGGCTACTGTGCATTAAGCATCACTTAAAAAGCATGCACTTTCACTACCGAACATTATGACAGCCTAATGTGCATTTATTCAGTACCTCACATTGGAGGTACTAAATTTAACATGTATTAGGAAAACCACATTAAAGCATGGGTTGATGTGCCCATTGTGATATATCCTTTAATCTTTTACGTGCTGTTATTGCTGTTATAATCATAACCTGCTTCCTTGGACTTTCCAAATTAATGCAAGTAGTTAATAAAATTGTTTGAAAAATGACATATTTTGGGTATTTATTATTTTCCCTGAAAGTAAGGGGCTTCTGTTCTCAACTCTAGAAAAGTACAGAGAGAATTCCCTTAAAGAAAACAATTGAAGAATGGACCTTAATATAAATCCACTGCAAATGAAAGTGATATGTGCAGAGGATAAAGCCATAGATCAGAACCTTACTTCCAACCAGCCCATGAAGCAAGGCAAGCATACCAAGTGGGGAGCTGCCTGGACCATCCAAAAGATGGATGTAACTGACACAGGTTCTTTGTTCTGAGAAGCTTGGAGAGGAAGTATTAATGCAGCTTTGGGAATATATATATATTTTTCAATTTTTGTTTAGCAAAGTTGGATAATGAAGGTTATAAATTGGGTAGGGTGAAAAGCATTATATGATGTTTGACTACAGCCAGACATAACGCTTAACTGTTTAAATGTAGGTGTTTGAACCACAAGCAACTAGGCTTACAAGCCAATTTAGAATGGTTTAAACCTCCTACAATGTTTCACAAGTATACCTGGATAATAAGGTATTATTTTGACCTGTTCCTCCCAGTTTAGTGTTATGTGTGGACACCAAACTTTCTGCAATTAATCTCTGGCTGGTCCTCCAAGCATCCCACAATGCATTGCTCCTCACCCTCTGACTTCTTCCCCAACCTGCATATGACAACTAGCTACTCTGGTACATAGCCAGAACTCTACTGCCCCAACTTGTATTACCTATGCCTGTCCTTGCAATCCCAGGCTGACTTCATGTAATTGGCCATGACATTCACTGGAATGCTTTCCCTTTTCGGTCTGCTTGGACACAGCTGTCTCCTGTTGGGTTAACAGCTTGCCCTCCAGCAAGTTTTCTCTAAGAGGGGCCCCAGGGGTTTTCGTCTGTCATGTCTTGTTGATATGGATAATTGCTTGGAGGAAGTTCACTAATCCAGCTACTCCTGGTTTTCTTTTCAGTCACTCGCTTAGGTCTTCATCTCAGGGCTCCGCCTCCCCTACACCCCCGCCTTGCGCCAACCAGTGATGATGTTAGTCTTTGGCCAAAGCTAAAGAAAAGTTAACCTGCCACAGCTGAGCCTCTGGGCGTTATCTAAACTTAGTCCCAATCTGGATGGTTTGCTGTCCTTTTGTAGGCCTCACATTGGCCTAACTCATTATAGGATTCATCCTGGGATTTCCTCAGGGTACTCTCTCTTTCCCCTCCAGGGGCTACTCACAGCTCCCATTTCCTTTCTTTTTGTTTTCTCTCTCTAGGCTCACTGCTGTCTCAGTCTCTCTCAGCGTTGTCCAGGATCTATGGTCTTGAGAGAGGTAAGTACCCTGGCTCCTCCGAGCCAGCCTTAGCAGGGCATCCCACTTTTTGGGATTGCCACCACTCGGCCCTGCCAGGGCATTCATCTGTCTCATGCCATCCTGGGCTCTCTGGAGGACTCACTTCCAGTCCTCCTGGAATGTGGGTTGGTGGGTTTTTATCCCCGGTTCCAAGGGCCGGCTGACAAACCGGTGTTGGCACACAGCCACAAAACGTGCCCACACTGGTTCTGGGGAGCGTGCCTGATCCCCAGCGGTGGGCTGCTGTTGCCGCTTTCCTCTTCGCTCCTGCCGTGGCTCAGCTTGTCTGCTGTAGGTGGCATCACCACTGCTGCATCTTTGATCTTTAGGGGCATTCTGTGGCTGCCACTTTTCTCTCCGTCTCAGTGCTGGTTAAGTTTCATAGTTTCATAGTTTCATAGTTACAGGGTCGGAAGGGACCTAATAGATCTTCTAGCCCGACCCCCCGCCAGGGCGGGAGAACAACCCAAAAAAAAAACACCCTAAAAACAAAAACGGGACTCAAATGAGTCCAGCCAGGTAAGTATCCAGCCTCTTCTTAAAGATCCCCAGGGTAGGGGCCAGCACCACCTCCCTTGGAAGTTGGTTCCAGCTCCTAGCCGCCCTAACTGTGAAGTAGTTTTTTCGGATGTCCAATCTGTACCTCCTCTCCATCAACTTGTGCCCATTACTCCTTGTTATGCCAGCAGGGGCTAGGGGAAACAGCGTCTCCCCCAAACCCTTCTGGTTCCCCCTAGTGAGTTTATAGACGGTCACCAGGTCCCCCCTCAGCCTTCTCTTGTGGAGGCTGAATAGGTTCAAGTCCCGCAGTCTCTCACTGTAGGGTCTGCCCTGTTGTCCCCGGATCATGCGGGTGGCCCTCCTCTGGACCCTCTCCATGTTGTCCACATCCCTCCTGAAATGGGGCGCACAGAACTGGACACAATACTCCAGCTGCGGCCTGACCAGCGTCGCATAGAGGGGGAGGATCACCTCCCTGGCTCTACTCGAGATGCACCTGTGGATGCACGACAAGGTCCGGTTAGCCCTGCCAACCATGACCTCGCATTGTCGGCCCATGTTCATCTTGGAGTCAATAATGACACCAAGATCCCTTTCCGCCTCCGTGCTCTCAAGTAGGGAGCTCCCCATCGTATAAGTGTGCTGCTGGTTCCTACTACCCAAGTGCAGCACCCTGCACTTGTCCGTATTGAAACACATCCTGTTCCTGTTTGCCCACCCCTGTAACCTATCCAGATCCTTCTGCAATCTCTCTCTCCCTGCTAGCGTGCTCACCTCCCCCCAAATTTTGGTGTCATCAGCGAATTTAAACAGGTTGCTTTCCACCCCAACATCAAGATCGCTGATGAAGACATTGAACAGCGCAGGGCCCAGGACCGAGCCCTGAGGGACTCCACTACCCACCTCCCCCCAAGTCGAGTATGATCCATCCACCACCACCCTCTGAGTGCGACCCTTCAGCCAATCTGCAATCCATCTGACCGTGTAGGCATCTATGCCACAGTCGCCTAGTTTACTAATTAGGATGGGGTGAGAGACGGTGTCAAAGGCCTTGCTGAAGTCCAGAAAGACTACATCCACCGCGACACCTGCATCCATGGCCTTTGTGACCTGATCATAAAAGGCAATCAGGTTGGTCTGACATGATCTCCCCCTAATAAATCCATGCTGATTGCCCCTGAGCATCATCTCGGATGCCGGCCCATCACAAATGTGCTCCTTGATGATCTTCTCAAAGAGCTTCCCCAGGATTGAGGTAAGACTGACGGGCCTATAATTGCCCGGGTCCTCCCTTTTCCCTTTTTTGAAGATGGGGACCACATTAGCTACCTTCCAATCGTCTGGCACCTGGCCCAAGCACCACGATCGCTCGTAGAGCCGTGCCAGGGGCCCTGCAATAACCCCAGCCAGCTCCCTCAGCACCCTGGGGTGGAGAGCATCCGGACCCGCTGACTTGAACGCGTCCAGCCCCTCCAGAAGCTCTCTAACCCGGTCCTCCCCAACCTGAGGTCTGAAGGCGATCCCCTCGCGTCCGGCTTCTATCACAGCAGGGAAGTCCCGGTCCCTGCACAAGAAAACGGAGGTGAAGAATTGGTTAAAGAGGTCCGCTTTATCCTCTGACGCAACCACCAGATTGCCCCGCATATCCTGCAGGGGCCCCACATTACCCGGCGCCTTCTTCATCCTCCCAATATATTTGAAAAAGGACTTTTTGTTATCCTTAATCCTGGACGCTAATCCGAGCTCTATCTCCGCCTTGGCCTTCCTAACAGCCCGCCTGCAGGCCCGAGCAGAGGAGGTATACTCCTCTTTGGAGATTACACCCCCCTTCCACCGGGCGTACGCCACCCTTTTGGCAAGCAGGCATTCCCGGACACCCTTGGTGAGCCAGGGGGGCTTTTGGACACTCCTGCCCGCCTTGCTTCTTGTCGGGATGGACACCCCTTGGGCCCCGAGTATCGTTTCCTTAAGGAACGACCACTCCTCTTGGACGCTGAGTTCCTCTGCCCTCAAGGACCCCAGTTCCTCTCCCACTAATCTCCTCATCTCACTGAAGTTGGCCCTCCTGAAGTCTAGGGCCACCACCTTGCTGCGGGCCCTTGACACTCTACGCTGGATGGTGAATTCCAGCACGCGATGATCACTATTGCCCAGGTGGTCAAGAACCTGGAGGCCTCTTACCAGGTCGTCGCCTGCGGCCAGGACCAGGTCCAGCAGAGCATCTCCTCTGGTGGGACTGTGCACCTCCTGAATCAAGTGGAGGTCCTGCAACTCGGCCAAGAACCTCCTGGAGCGGTCCGTCCCGGCTGACTGCTCCTCCCAGCAGATGTCCGGGTAATTAAAATCGCCCATGACAACTACATCCCTTGCTTTTAGTGTCTCCGCAAGCTGGCCTGAAAATTCCCTGTCCAGCTCCTCCTCCTGATTGGGGGGTCTGTAATAGACCCCCACCGTCAAATCCCTCTCGCCTTGCCCCCCCTGGATCTTGACCCAGAGCACTTCAGCTCGCCCTTCCCCTGACCCCATACTGCTGGCAGAGGATGTGTAGTGCTCCTTGACATAAAGTGCCACCCCCCCTCCCTTTTCTGCCTTCTCTATCCCGCCTGTACAGCCTATAGCCCCTAATGTTAACTGCCCAGTCATGGGATGAGTCCCACCATGTCTCTGTTAACCCTACGACATCTGGATTTGAACTAGCTATTCTGAGGGTGAGTTCCTCCTGTTTGTTCCCCATGCTACGAGCATTGGTGTACAGGCATTTAAGGCCTTGCAAGACTGTGTGCCCCCCCACCCCCTGATTAGCCAGACCATCAGGACCCCTGTTACTTACCTTTGCACCCCTTGCCCTGATGGCGTCTCCTCGTCTTCCTGCAGCCCCCTCCCCCGGCGAGTCTAGTTTAAAGCTCGCCGTACGAGATCAGCCAACCTGGAAGAGAAGACACGCTTGCCATTAGGGGAGAGATGAAGCCCATCCCGCCCCAGCAATCCCCCCTCCCGAAAGCATGGGTCGTTGTCAAGGAACCCAAGGCCTGCCCGGCGGCACCAGCTGCGTAAGCGCTGGTTGACCTCACCAATGCAGGTCCCATGCCTCTGTCCCCGCCCCCTCACCGGAAGGAGAGAGGAAAAAACCACCTGCGCCCCCGTCTCCTTCAGCCTGGTCCCCAGAGCCTCGAAGTCCCTCATAATACGGTCAGGGTTGCCTCTTGCCGCGTCGTTTGTACCCACATGGACGACAACCATGGGGTACCGGTCTGCAGGCCGGATGCAGGCTGGGATCCTCTCCGTGATGTCCCTGACCCGAGCCCCAGGCATGACGCAGACCTGCCGTGACATGGGGTCGGGCCTGCAGATCGGACCTTCCAGCCCTCGCAGGAGGGAGTCCCCGATGACTAGGACCCGGCGTTTCTTCCTCCTGGTGTTCCCTCTCCTCCCAGTCTCTGTCTTGCGTGGAGCGGCATCGTCCACTCCACGGACGATGAAACAATGAAGTTTTGAACAAAACGATGAACAAACAAGTTTTGTTTCATGGCATCATCTCTGCCACACTTTGGCTTTAGGGGGGCAGGATGGTTAAGTAGGTAGAGGGTTTCTAGGTTCCTGGGCTACTGGGTGCTCTAGAAGGCTGCTCAAAGTCTCCTCAGCTTTTAAACAAGCTACTTATCAGTTAAATTCCATTGGTGGCAATTGAGCAAGCTTTGTGGCATCTCAGGGAGATTTCGGCTGGGGTGGGTTAGCTAGGTGGATAGTGAGGGTAACCCTGCTTCTGCATTCCCAGGGGGTCTCCAAAAGTCTCTATGGTTTTTAAACATCGCTTGTCCTTAAGCCATTGCTCAATTTTATTCTATTCCTGGCAATTGATGGGGAGACCTTGGGTAGCCTCCCAGAGCACTTAGCACACTGGAAACCCAAAGCAGGGGTACCCTCTTTGCCTGCCTAGCCACCCCTCTTCTCCACCTCAAGTCAGCTGGAATGCCCCAAAGCCTGGTCAACTGCCACAAATGGAATGATATTGATAAATGACTTGGGGGGGTGGGAAATGTTGTTTAAAGGTGGTGGAGACTTTGGGTGGTCCCCAGAATACCCACCTTCCTGCAGACCCAGAAGCAGAGGCCCAGGCACCCTCCCACCTTCCCTCCCCTCTCCCCCCCAAGGGGAAGTCTTATTAAGATTGCAGACTAAGTCAGACAACTTGGGCAACCCCTCCAAGCACCCAGCCCCCACAACCTACTGGCCCCTTCACCCCCAAATTGGCCTGATGCACCAAACCCTGGCATTGCAGTAAATTGATGAGTGGCTTGTGAAAGTTCTCTTTAACAGCTGCAAAAGCTCCAACAGCCCCAGAGCACCCAGCTCCCAGGAATCGAGAAGCAGAGGGTTAAGCAGTTCCACCCCTCTGTCCTTACACATACACACACATACTCCTTGGCAAATTAAGGTACTGCCACACAGATTTTGGTAAAGTGCAGTAATGGTTTATATTGAACTCAATTACTCTCTCACATTAAACTCAATGTTAGTGAAAAGGGGGATCAGAAAACTGCAAGTCACAGATGTTGTGTTCTTCCTCAGTGTCCAACCAATTGAGATTGTCCTCCTTAGTCAACTGGAGAGCCCATCTCTTAAAAGTTTAAATATATAAAATACTAAATATTTGGAGTTGAGTATGGATAAGTATCTCTATTTCTCTATGTCCTTCTTTCTCCTCCCTTTCCCTGCCCCTTCCTTTTCCAGGCCACTATCCCTATTTCCTTCAGTCTCTATTGCCACATGTCTTTAATAGAGGGACCTGTGTCAGCTGTTTTGATTTTTAATTCTCATTTTGTATTCCATGTTTTAAAAACAAAAGCTTAGACTAGCATTTAGCCAAGATTATGTTTTCCACACAGCCCAGGAAAGATTCTTGAAATCTAGGGCAGCGTTTCTCAACCCATGGGTTCTGACCAAAAGTGGGTTGCAAGAATAGATGAAAGGGTTGTGAACAAACTTTAAAAATGGATTCTTCTTTAAAAGAGAAAAATGTATGAAACTGTGACTTTTCCCTTGCAGGCTGGCAGAGTTCCAGGAGTGAAGGGCACAGGGTCGAGACTGGCCATCAATGTTTACAAATGGGTCCTGGTACAGAAAAGGCCAAGAACAGCTGGTCTAGGGTATACCTCAATTGCAATCACTTAGGTGAGATAAAGTTGATAGTCCTAGATCAGCGGTGTCAAACTTATCCTGCCCCTGTCCTGGGCTGGATCTCGAGTGTGGGGTTGCTCACAGGCTGGATCCAGACAGATTGACAGGGTGAGCAGCAGGGTAAGTGGTGATGGTGGCTTCCTGCCTCAGATTTTGGTGACAAGCCTTGCTCTTGCTTGCCCCTGCCCTCCAATTCTTAGCCCCTTTGTGAGCCCCATAAGCCACACAACATGGCTCTGCAGGGCAGACTCTGGATGCGGGCCACCCTTGTTTTAGATAGTTTCTCAGTCACAGTCATTCAGCAAAGGGTATGTCTACACTACAGCCCCGTTACGACCATTGGTATTGGCAGCTCAGGGACCAACACAGCCATCTATATATTTACCCCGTGTATTTTTTTGGCGGGGTTCTGCACCTTATGCTCCAGTTCGTGCTGCTACATGTATGCTGCTACTGATACCTGACCTAGCTACTTTAAAGCTAGCCCTGGTATGTGAAAGCTGTACTGCATTGGCATCAAACTCAGCACTGGCTTGAGGGTTCAGGATTATCGCCCAGCTGCACCAACACACAACACAAGAAAGATTGTCAGACACTTGAAAGCTGAAAACTACCCAAAGTGTGTGTCTACACAAGATAGTTAATGCTCATTGGACTAATTCTACTGCTCATTAGCATGGCTGGCAAACATTGTGCCAATTCAGTCCATTATGCAATGGCACTTTAAGTGCCACACAAAAAGCATTCATTTGCTCTAATGCGCAGTAGAGCTGATTATGGCACATTAAGTTTAGTACCTGTTATTACAGGTAGGTAATATTATTACAGGTACCTGTTATTACAGGTAGGTTATTACTAGATATTAGTACCTGTTATTACAGGTACTAAACTTAATGCACCATAACTACAGCACATTAAGGAACATGTAGACGAACCCAAACACTACGTAGGACTAGGACTTAATGGGGCCTAATGGCTGAGTCCACTTGTCACAGACTGAAAACCATAGAGAAGGATACTGGACCAAGTTGTAATGATTTCAGTGCCCTGAACTTCCTAAGCCTCCCCACTTCTTCTGCCAGTCTCCATATATCTGTCCTCTTTTCTCTGTGAGAAACCTGAGTACTACACATCCTTGACATCCAGACCTTCTCTTCTCCAATTTTGTGCTACCAAGCTCCACTTTTATGAAAGCAAATGAGTTTGTGCCCTATAATCATGTGAGTTAAAGGCAATATTTGATAGCTTGAAAATGGTATTTAAAGGTTTGATTTTTGGGAATTGGCTTATAGGTATGTGTATATATATAATATGCATTAGAATGGTTCAGGATGGGCAGCAGAGGTTAATTGATTTCTAAAAGCCTGGGTCTCACACAGTTTTCTCAGGCTTCAAAAGCAGACAGGCTTACAAACAAGGACACATAATCTGAGAAATTGGGGGCATGCACCACATTATTCCATAACATGAAATAGAGTGGCACCAGCTCATAAGGCCAAAGAGGGGGGCCTAAAATTCCTGTTTTGGGAAGGGTGTGCATGTGATGAGCTTGGAACGTACTAACAAAACAGGACATGGACAGTATGACGACCACAGAGAAACCAATCAGCAACAGCCATGGATGGAAAGTCATCAGGAGGGAAGGAAAATACAGAAGCAGAGAGTTGAGAGTAACAAAGGGTCCTCCTCCTGTCCTCCATCCGGAGAGGGTCCCTGAGAGGGGTCCCCATCTCCTGGAAAGGGTCCCTGAGGCCACCATGGGCAGAGGACACATCACCAGCCCAACTCATCCACCCCATGGAGGGGTGACAGGTGGACCTCAGCATCCTACCTCCAGGCTTCTGATATGTTGACATCTGACACCTAAGAGAGACTTCAGAACGAAGCCTGCATCCTGGCCAGATATATCTTAAATGTGATAACAGCCCTAGGATTGGTAGATATATAGAATTGCCTGATTGTTTGTATTGTTGCTTTTCTGTTATTACTGTGTATCAATAAATTTGCCTATTATCAAATGGAAAGGTCATGGTTGGTCTGAGGGTTGGAACCCCCTCCCCCACCCCAACAAGACATCTGGGTCCTAAATCCAGAGCCAACCGTGTTCAATGCACATTAACCATTATTGATATATAAGAAGAGTACATGATATACAATAGAATACGCTACACACTAGTCTTAACAGTGCAACATTTCAATGAGACAAAGGAGACCATTTTTGTTCACAGTCTGACTCAGGCCATAGATAGATGAATAACATATGAAGCACACCAAAAAGCAAGCATACAGCCATTCATGACCAAAAAAGCACTTAAAAATTGTTGAAGTGCTTCAAAAATAATCCTAAAAAAATGAGGAACATCTTTGAGTCACTACCCGTAGCATTCATGCATTCTATGGCAGTGAATTTCAACCAGGGTACTGCAGCACCCTGGGGTGCCTTGAGATTCTTTCAGGGGTGCCATGTCATACCACACACTGTTAGGTGTGCAAACAGGATTCAGAGGATAAACTCAGATATTTCAAATAGGAATCCCTAGTGTTAAAAGCAGTCTGACCTGTTATGGTCTTTCTGAGTTCTTTGCAATGGAAGAATTGCTCTATTATTTTTCTGTAGACAAAAATCAGGTGAAAAGTAAGAGCTGACATTTTCCAAAGAGTGTCTTGAGTCTAGAAAGTGTTGCCTCGAGTCTATTGGGGGTGCTCTGAGTCTAAAAAAGTTTGAGAACCACTGTTCTTTAGAGTATGACAGGGGTTATTCAGTCCTCCAGCATCCCACAGTACTCTGCCCTACTCCCTACCCCACTTCAGGGGATAGGAGAGAGACAGCCAGCCAATGAGCGCTCTCCAGGATATCAGAGATTGAGAGGCATACAGGGATTCTTGCTTTTCACCAAGAGGGCTGGAAAGAAGCCCTGCATAGGTGCCAACTTTTATTTTTGCCAGGGAAGGGGCCTAAAATGACCCCTCCCCAGCAGCACAGCTAGAGCAGAGCCAAGTGGAGATTATGGAGGGATGGAGGCAGATGCAGGCTACCTGCTGCAGGCTCAGAGCTCCCTGCTCTGCTGCTCTCCCCTCTGGGAGTCCTGTGCTGGCCATATCACCATGGCAAGGCAGCCTGTGCCCATCCAGCAGCAGCAGGGGGCCACAACTCCATGTTGCTGCCCCTGCTGCTGCTGGGCAGGCAAGGGGTGCCTTGCCATGGTGGCATGGCCTGCGCAGGGCTCCCAGGGGGACTGCAGCAGGGCAGGGAGCAACAAAGCCTCAGTAGGCAAAACACATCTGGCCTCACCTCAAGTACAAATCTGGGGGGCACATGCCTCCCCACGCTCTCCTCCTCAGAAGTGCACACAGTGGCAGGGTGCCAACCTCTTCCTCTGCTGCCACCTGGACAAGCCACCTGTGGCTCTGTTCCACTCCCCACCCTGGCCCTGGGCCCCATGCATCGCCTTGGCTGAGCAGCACCCCCAGGCCCAACCCCATCACTACTCCCTCCCTCACCATGGAAGCCTCTATCTCCCTGCCATAGACTTACCTGCAGGCAGCTGGGGTAGCTGTGCTGCCTAGGGCTGTATTCCTGGCCACATGCACGCGGCACCCCTTGCATCCCTCTCCCTGCAGCTCCTTGCAGGCTGGAACTCTGCCAGCCTGCAAGGGGAACCTGCCATTTCCTATATTTTTCCACAGTGAATGGAAAACCCAGATCCTAGCACACCTCCCAACCTGCTGGCCACTGCAGCGAGCAGGGAGCCAGGTGATTCCCCCAGCCACAATCCCACCTCAGGCTCTGGTCTGGCTGTGGAATGGGAGAGAAACCCCTCTTTTGGCCCAGCACTGAACCCCTAGCCAGGAGCATCCCAGTATAGAGCATGGGGAAGGAAATCTGAACGGGTACCTTTCTTCTGTCCACCTGGAGCCCAGAGCAGGGCTGGAGTCCCCCAGCCACACACCTTCCTCAGTCTTGAAGCCAGCTGGGTGGAGGTAAACCTTACACCAGGTCCTGGCTCTGCCCCCGGGAGCCAGGAGCGGGGCTGGAGTCTCACAGCCATTCCTTCCTCCTCAGTCTCTGGGCCAGCTGAGGGAAGGTGACAGGGAAGCCCGTACCAGGGCTTGGCTCCACTCCCCAAAGCCAGGAGCTGGGAGCAGGGCTGGAGTCCCCCAGCCACACCCCACTCCTCCATCTCTAGTCTGGAGACTGAAGAAGGGGCACAGCTGGGGGACTCCAGCCCCACTTCTGGCTCCTGGAGGAGGAGCCAAGTCCCTCTTTCCCCTCTGTGCTAGGCTGCACATGTCTGGGGGGGGTCCTGTGCTGGGCCAGAGGGGTGAATTTTTTCCTCTTGACTCCCTCATCAGCCAGGAGTGCTAGTGCTCTGGCCAGGGCACAGAGGGGCAAGGCAGACCCTGCTCTGCTGGAGCAGACATCATAGCCCAGAGCTGCAAAACATCCTGGGATACTGGGGGACTGTGAGTTAACTTGAACCGGGAAGGAATCTGAGACAGAAGTTCCATAAACCAGTTTGACCTAAATTAGTTTATTCGGATACTGCATCCAACCAGGTTTATCTTAAACCAGCATTGGCCATTTTGAAAGTGGTTTAAGTGCACCAAACTTCTGTTCTGTTACAGGTTTAAATCTGTTTCTGATCACTTAAACCCGTGTATGTGTAATTTGTATCCCAGCCTAAGGAGTGGGATAGCAGTCTTTAAATACCTGAAAGGTTGCCATAAAGAAGAGGGAGAACAACTTTTGTTCTCTGCTGCAGGGGCAGGACATAAAACTGTGGCTTCAAACTGAAGCAAAGTAGATATAGATTGGATATTAGGAAAAAGTATTTGTTATTAGAACACCAAAGGAATGGAACAGTCCACTTCAAGCTTTGTTCAGATATGATTTCGTAGTATTTCTGCATTCATGCAGCAGTTTGGACCAGATGATCCTCAAGATCCCTTTCAAGCCTATGATTCTATGAAGAGGGAAAATTATCAAATTTGCAACGTTTATTAGTTACACTTATTTAGGAAAAAATGTTCTTATAGTTGTTTTAAATGGTTGATTGGATGCAAAATTGGATGGGATCCCCAGTATTTAGTGTTTATAAAAGGAAATAGCTTAACTCTAGGCTTGCATGAAAGGGTAGTGGTATTTGTGAGAGCACTTTAATCTCTTATGGGGTGGTAGAGTATGTCCTGCAATACAAGTGTAAGTAGCAGGACCTTGCTCAAACTGTACAGAAGGAGTTTCTGATGCACGGAACCAAGTTATTTCTAAAAAATAGTTTAACATATAAATATCAGAAAATGATTGGATAATTTCTACAATACAATGAGTTCTGATCAGATTGAAAAAAAAAACATTTAAGATGCTATATATATATATATATATATATATATATATATATATATAGTATCTCAGGTAAATATATATTGTAACTCTAATGATTGTAACCCTTTAACTTAAAGTGCCTGTTAAATAAAGCTCTTTCAGTTAAGCGAGCTTGCAAATTGTTCCTCGCCTCACAAGCTGAGGATAAAAGAGAACAAGTTGGAGATGCAGAGAGGAGAAAGTGCCTATTTCTCTCTGCTCCTTACCAGCAAAATCCTGAGGTAGGCAGTTGCTTCCACTTGTTTTTCCTGATTTCTCCACATAAGCACTGCAGCTGTCATCTAAGCAACAACAGAGATGATTCATAGAGTTCACTGCTCAGTCCCTGCTGCCCTCCAGTGTGTAAGGGAGAGATTGCAGCTGGAAATGGAACAAATGCACAAAGTTATAACCTACCAAAAAGGCTATGGGTGTGTGTAGACAAAATGGGGGACCTAAATTGAAGTGGTGGGTTTTAAAAAACACCGCTTCAATTTAGGGCTGCTTGAACCCCTGTGTCATGCAGACACCCTGCTGACTTACCTTCCTCGGCAGTGGGGATGGGGGGGTACGCTGCTGGTGGGTGGAGCGACCCCTGGGTTAGGGGGTGCAGGGGGGTTGGTGCTTCCCTCCGCGGCAGCCTGCCCCCAGGCAGTACCCGCCTGCCAGCACATGGCTTGGGTGGTCCCAGGGGGCAATGCAGCCATGGAGGGAAGCACTGGTCCCCCACACAGCTCAGGCAAGCAGGCTGGGGGAGGTGGGCAGGGGAAAGATCAGGTTTGCTGCTTTTCTTCGGCAGAGCCTGTTTTCCCAGGCTGCTGCCAGGCTGCCCGCAGGGCTTCCTGCAGAGCTGTGGAGCTGCAAGGAGTCCGGTGCTTCACTCTGTGGCCGGTAGGGGCAGCAAACTAAAACTCCTCGAAGGAGCTTTAGTTTGCTGCACCATAAGTCATTTAAGGCGCATTACGCCACCAAATTTCCAACAGTGGTTGAAATTAACGTGTAATATGCTGCCAAGGCATATAAACACCAACACCATTAAAGTGGTGCAAAAGCATTTAGTCTGCTTTAAAGTGTTGTGTGCACACGCCTCTCATTTCATCTACACACAGCCTATGCCATCAACCTTTTTAGACTGAAGGCACCATTGCATAGACTCGTGGTACCCTTTGGAAAATGTCAGCCCTTAGTTTCCACTCTTTTTTGTTTGACTACAGAAAAATAACAACAACTTTTCTGTTGCAAAGAACTCAGAAAGCCCACAATTATAGATTTCTATTTGAAATCCCTGGTTTATTTTGTGAATCATGTTTGCAAACTTAACACTATTAACATTGTCTGGTACCGTGACACCCTGGTTGAGAATCAGTGACCTACACAATGTTTCATTAGCTTATTTTCAAGACTACTAGTGAAAAAGACAAGAGTTCCAGACCTTTCCCAGATTTTACTAGATTCCATTTTGGCTCAGAGAATAAGAAAGATAGGCACCCACTATCCATCTAGACCTACCATGGTTAAAAAGAATCTTATTTATTTATCTTTTAATTATGTAATTTTTGACATTTATATCCTGCTGTGTCCAAAAGGCTTAGAGTGGCCTTACAACAAACAAACAGCCCACAGACAGGATTCCCAACACAACACCCAGGAACCCAAAAATTATAACTTCCTGCCCAACCACTGCTTCCCTGCCCAAACCCCCAAATAAACAAACCTTCCTGTCAATCCCAACCACACCTCTTAATTGCCACTCACGTCTAAATACGAGACACCTCTTTGTACTTGCCAACCCCACTTACCAGTATTTCTCCTAAACCTTTGTTCCCACAAAATTAATGCTACGTTTAATTTATTTTGGGTGACTAGATATCCCTGGTCCTAGGCTCATGAAGGGGATCAAGTGTGGATGCCTAAACAGTCCTCCTGTCCAGGATCTGGTCCGAGTGACAGAATCAACTAAATTGACTGATCAGTGCCGTAGCAATGAAGTTTGGCACCGGGGGAAAAGCCCACAGCGGCAGCCCACCCTCGCCCCATGCACAGATCCGGGGGGCACATGCCTCTCTCCCCACCATGCTTGCCCGGGAGTGCATGCAGCAGTAGGAGCCGCTCCTGCCCCATGCCCCCACAAATGAGTTGCTCGCGGCTCTGTCCTGGCTGGCTGGGCAGTGCCTATTGGAGCCCCTTCAATTTGGCATGTAGCGCGGTGGCCCCACTTTGCTACGGCACTGACTGAGATCTACCATAGTGCACTCAAAATAATGAGGCAGGCAGCACTGTAACTGTCAAGATCAAATGTTACAGTTGTTGTACAACGGCACCAACCACACATCTTCACCTGTTGCTAAGTGACTGATTAATAGAAAAGGCTAAAGAATGGACATTTAAATTCCCATACAAAAATGTTGTTTTTAAAGAGAATTAGTTGAATGGGATATACAGATAACGACAAAAACCAAAAAAAA
Organism: Alligator sinensis; assembly: GCF_000455745.1. Taxonomy (NCBI): domain Eukaryota; kingdom Metazoa; phylum Chordata; order Crocodylia; family Alligatoridae; genus Alligator; species Alligator sinensis. The sequence goes on along the minus strand of NW_005841962.1, from coordinate 1,921,430 downwards.
CCCCTAAAGGTTTCTATAATTGTACTCTTGGATTGTGAAATCTTCAGTCCAGCCACCACAAAGGTCTTCTACAGATTTCAAAATCTCTTTGCACATCTGTGCTTTAGTGAATTTTACCAAGCGGTCTGAATGTCCATTTATAGAAAAGAAGAACTTAATTTTCTTGATTTTTTTTACCGAGACATTTGAATTCTCACTAGAATTCTGCAAGCTTGTCTTGCACATTTTCACACAGGAAGAGGTGTTATCTGACCTGCTTTCTTATGTGCTAAAGTGATTTATACACTGTAGCTGTATAAGGCATAAGTTGCATCCACGAAACATTGGGTAAGTTGTTTTTCATCTGGGTTTTTTTGTGTTTATAAATTGATGGGTTGTTTACAGATATCCTGACCTGAAAATTATCTGCTAAATCATTTTTCAGTGGATTCGATTCACCTTTAAAAATAACCATTGAGAAAACACAGACAGAGTGGAACGGAATAAGCTATTTTAAAAGGACATAACCACTACTAGTGTTCAGGAGAAAAACAAGGTAAGCAATGAGCAGATTTCTAGACATTGTGTTGCACAATATGTAATGGAATTAGCTGTCTCTTGCTGTCAGATCAAATACGAAAGATTTTACTATAAGAAATTGATACTAAATTGTGGCAAAATTCTAATTAATGTAAGCAAATGCTGGTCTAGTGACGATGACATGATATACCCTGCAGAGCTAAGTGTGGAGCAAAGTGGGTGATATTCCCCAATCAGTATATATTGTGATGGAAATTTGCCATCAAATATCAAAATATAAACCCCTTTCTATCATGAAGAGAGGAGAATCTGTTTTGCTAAAGTAGAAATATTGGTGTTGTAATTTAAAGACTGGAGGATGGAACCTGTTTACGTGTAATACATCTCTCCATAGGAATGCCCTGTGTAATTTAGCTTTGATCTTCATTTTATGCTGTTTAGCAACTATATGGCACCATGAATAGGAACTCTGACTGCAGTTCATTTTAAATAAATTTGGCACTTTAAAAAAGTATAATTGTGATCCGAAACTTCCTGTGAAACAATGACATCTAACTTGGCTGATTTATTTGTAAGCTAAATACATGGCCAGCTTTTGACTCAAGAACAATAAAGACTGTAAGCCTGTTCTTCCTGGTTTGTTTTTTAGTGTGGGGGGAATTTCTCTTTCTTTTTTTTGATAGACTAACTGCAGATTTCTGGAAAGGAATCCTAGGCTGCATTCACAGTGATACGTGCAGAGGATAAAGCCATCCTCTGTACATAGCTACATTTGTCTCCTAATGAAATGCTTTGCACCAACAGATGATACAGGATGACACACTGCTCTTTAAATGATAAGGAAGCCTAGGCACTGAGAGATTAAATCACTTGTTAGGCAGCAAAGTCAGATGCCCCAGATCTTTCAACTTGTGGTCAAATGTTCCAGCTACTTAACTAGGGTGTTTCCTAGAACAGCAAAATACAGTGCATGTAGGAATGTTTCGTTTAACATTAGTAAATGCCAAAAGGTGGTTATCAGTATCTGATGCATACTCATGCCAACTGCAAACAGAGACATGACTGCTTATGTGGAGAGACAGTCTGAAGAAACAGGTAGGCTAGTGGAATAGAGTTGAGCTACTGGGAAAATTTTACTGGAGCCAGGGAGAGAGAGGGAGAGACCAAGAGTTAAGCACTTAAATTTGAAGGAAGAAGACAAGCAGCAGGAAAGACCTGGGAGAAAATCTCAGGAGAAAACAATAAGAGCAAGAGAGACTCATATGGATGGAATGGCAAGAAGAACCTCAGTGACAAGGAGGAAGCAGGGCCTTTCAGGAAAGTAGGTCATGATCATAGGAGTGGCTGGAGTTTGCTCTCCTTAGCAGTGTTCTTGAATCCTACTGGTGCCTCTGATTCCTATGCTTGTAGGAATGTATACTTGTACATAGAAATGTAAGTTATGAAGGGAACAGGTTAAGTTTTAGGGACCAGGTTACTTTTCGGAGAAGCTTCTTTTCTGAAAGACTGCTCCAGATTTTTTTTTTAAGTTCAGCACATCTGTATGAGCCATAGGCACTTCCTTTACCAACCAAACCACACCCTGTTGCCATCTGTACTGTGGAACCGTTGTTTTAGAGAGCTGGTACATAGAGCTTTCTGCATACTAGGCCTCCTTACATTAAGGAGTCTGGAATTGTTCCCTCAAATACTGAAGCCCTACAATCACTAGACATTTTGGCCTGATCTTCATTCTCCCACAGCACTTATAAGTAGCGGTGTATGCATGATCGCTTTCCTCATATACTTTAACAAGGTGTTGAGAAAAACAAAACAATTAGATAAACAGAAGCAGTTAATTTAAAGCAAGCTAATTTTTAGGGGGAAAAGCCAATAATTTCCCTGTATGCATGATAGGGTCCAGAATTTTGTAAAGGAAGGTGCAAGAGCAGCAACCTGCATTGCAGGGGTGGCTCCACCCCAGCTCCTAGCTTGCCCCCACCTCACCAGGATGGGCAGACCACACCACGGGAACAGCAGCCAGGAGCTTAAAAAATATCCCAGAATCAGATAAGAACCCTATCCTGTACCTGCTCTTGGCAGCCTCTCCTTTCCCCTCCATGCTCAGCAGCATGTTTCCTCCTTGCTCATTCCCTCCCTCCTGTACCCATCATTGAATCTCCTGCTGTTGCTTGCTGTCCCATGTTGGGGTAAGATCCAGAGCCCCTCCTGCCCCGCTCTAGCTCGGTTGCATGGAGAGCCAGGCTGAGCAAGTGATAATGAGAACGGCAGCAGCAGTGGGCCAGTTCCCTCTCCCTAGTCCGGTTCCCAGGCCTGCGCGGAACACTTGGGGGTAGAGGAGGGACTGAGTAGAGGGGAGGAAGAGGAACCCACCTGCTGCTGCCACTGGGGCACTTTCCTTGAGGAATGGTCCGTATGCAAATGCTCCATTTGATACCATATATAGTTTTTTACGGAGAGCCACCTTTTTTCCTTAAATGTCTTAGCTACAGATGGGGTAAAGCTGTTAGTGGTTTTGCTTCCAGTGTTGGCCCCAATAAAGTACGCTTCCTGCTTTTTCTTAGTCAGTCTGCAAGACACTCTCTATATTTTATTAAGCTTGCAGCCTCTCTCTCTCGCTACTAGTATCCTGGATAAACCCTAATTCTGCTACCATACATTTGAAACTATTTGGCTTTTACAAAGACAAGTCTAGAGGCCTTCTATAGTTCCCCTATAATTAGGATGTCTTCTGAAAATGTAGTCAAATAATTAAAGTATAGTTAGTATTCCTTTAATGAGTACTCTTCCCAATGGCCCTCCATTCCTTCTAGCAGATAGCATTTTACTTTCACCCCAATCAGTGTACTGACTCCTTTCCCTGTGGGGCCAAAACTCAGGTTGTGGCATTGCTTAACCAAAGTGGCAGACAGGTGCAAATAACCTCCTACCACACAGCAGCCACCCAGGTTGTCGTTTATGTTACCTGGGATACAGGTGTCTTGGTAGGTTGGCTACTAAAAAAAACAGACAAGAGGCAGGTCTACAGTGTTTTTATTGTTTATACCCAGAAGACCAAGAATAAACACTTATCCAAGTGACTATCTGGCTACCTGTGACAGTGCAATATATGTTCTCAGCTAGAGATCATCTAGGGTGGGGAGACATAGAAGAGAAGTGGTGGAGGGTGGCAGGACTGGCAGCAGGTCTTCTTGAATTTGCTATGTTCTCCAAGTTTCCCTCCAGCGTACACTCTATATTTGTATATGGCTTATTTTAATAAACTATTCTCAGAAAACATAAGAAATGCCACTACTGGGTCAGACTATGGGTCTATCTACCCCAGTAACATGTTTCACACAGCAGCAGAGTGGATGCTGGGGGGGGTGAACAGGCCATGCCCAGAATCTTTCATCCCCTGCCCCACTGCCTTTGCAGCTTTCAGCATTCAGTGGTTTAAAAAAGTCTGATTCAAAGGCTGCACTCTTATCTATCATGTTCAGTATCTACTGATGGACCTTTCCTCCAAGAATTTGTCCAAACCTTTTTTGGACTGGGTTAAGCTACCGGCTTCCACCAATACTTTGTGGTAGTGAGTTCCACAAGTTAATTACATGCTTTGTGAAAAGACCTTCCTCCTCTTAGTTTTAAATCTACTACTTCATTTTATGTCTTCTAGTTCTAGTATTTTGAGAGACTGTAAATAATAAATCTATTTACTTTCTCTGCACCATGTAATTTTTTGTAGACCTCAAGCATCTCCTTTTTCTAAGCTGAAAAATCCTACCCTATGTAATCTCTCCACATATAGAAGCACTACCATGCCCCTATTCATCCTTGTTGCCTTTCTCTGTACCCTGCCTTACAGATCATTTATGAATATATTAAATGGCACCAGTCATAACACAGATCCATGTTTATTGTTTTTCCTTTTGAAAACTGACTATTTACATCCATTCTTTGTTTTCTTACCCTTATGTGACAGCCAGAACCAGATGGATTAATAAGCAATAATGTGTGCTTCTTGGAGGCATTTGGTATTTTGCCTAAATACGTAATATTAGTTAATATAAGCTTGTAAGTTTGTAAACTGCAAATGTAACTTGTCTGTCATAAGTTTAACCAAAATGATAAATTAACTGTTCATGGAACTGACTGGGCCCCAGAGGCAAAGCTGTAGCTGTGAGATTAGCTGGCCTACCAGTTTTTTGCTCAGGGTTCAGCCTTAGCAATAAAAACTGGATCTAACTGGTAGGCACGCCCAAACACATTCCAGGAAAGCATATTCCAAGAAAGCATATTCAATTGAAGCCTAAAAGGGGTTGGGATTTAGGCGGAGCGATGTCAATTTCAAACCTAAAGGTGCTGCATCATAATTTGCTTATTGGATAAACCTGAGTCTGGGTTTTATGATAATTTTAACACCTTTCAGTCCCATAGGGTAACAGCTATAGGGCAACATTGTGAGTGGCCCTGAGGCCAACAGATTAATTTAAGGCTAGGTATAAAAAACACATGCATCAGGTAACCAGTGGGAAGGAGGGAACAGAACAGTCATTTCTGTCCTACGCCCGGACCCCAGACTCCCGGTGTGAGTGAGGATCGGATCCTGAGCAAGGGACCTTCCCCGGTAATCCCTCTGACAGCGTCGATCATCAGGGACGCCTGACTTCACTGGAATCACTTGGCACGCACCTGGCATTGAGGGACTATTGATAAGTTGCCAACCCATGTCTGTCTACTTGTTGTTTTGAACAGCCCAGTGTGGCTAATACCCTCGCAGTGCCCAGTTGGCCTGTGACAGATTGATCTATCTATTATTATTATCTGTTGTTATTATTTACTATTAGCTCTTTTATACTGCCTTATCTGCTTATCGCATTTATCTTTCTGTTAACTGTTGTGTGTGTGTAAGCTATAATAAATTTGCCTTTATTCCACTCCCAGCTTTGCCTCCTCAATCCGAAACTGAATCAAACAGCCCAGTTGACCTGTGATAAAATTGATACACTCACAGTGCCCAGCTGGCCTGTGACACCCTTAAGTCAATTTCTGATTCGCAAATGGACCTGCCCTCTAATCACATTACAACCCAATTTATTAAGAGTCTTTGAAATGTGACTGTGTTGAAGGCTTTTTGGATGTCCAGGTATATTAAATCAACTGGGTGGCCCTAATCCACAATCTTGTTGACATCCTCAAAGAAATATAAGATATTGTTGAAATGTCCAACCTTTAGAAATGTCATGCTGATTTCTGCTCAACAAGCCCGATTTATCCATGTGCTGGATGATTCTTTTTATTTTTTTAATTATTTTTATATCAGTTTGGCAAGAACTAAGTTTGACTCACTGGCCTGTAGTTCCCTTTCTCCCCTCTGGAGCCCATTTTAAAAATTGGAGTTATATTGGCAGCCCTCCAGTCCTCCAATACCAATGCTGTTTTTAGTGATAGGGTGCATACTAGCCTAATTAGTAGCTCTGCCATTTTGGACTTGAGCTCTTTCAGGTTTCTGGGATGAATACTATCAGGTCCCAGTTATTTGGTACTGTTTAGTTTATCAATCTCCCCTAAACCTTACCTAATGATACCTTGATTCTGCTGACTTGTCCTTTGGAGGAATAGCTCTGGTGAAGGAATCTCCCCAACATCTACCATAGTAAAGACACTGTAATTTTAATTATTAAGTTATACTATAACTTGTTTCTAGCAAGTTTCTCTTCAAATGGTCAAAATGGTAAAAAACAGTTTTACATTTGACTTTTTTATGCGCTTTTTCATTTTCTTCATTTGACTTCTATCTTTTAAATGAACAGTTTTTTGGTGCGCGTGCCGTTGGGGGGGGGGGGGGGGGGGGGGGGGCGCTGGGCGGTGCTGTTCCCTTTCATAGCCTCCTTTATTCTGCCATTTAGCCGTGCTGGCTTCTTTATGGCTTGTTTTCGGTTTTATTATTTATTTGTGGCACACATTTACTCTGTTTCTAATAAGAGGTTCTTCAGTTCCCATGATGCTTGCAGACTTTCAGCCTTCTTTGGTCCCCCACTTAAACCTCTTTCTAACTAGTTTCCTCATTTTTTATAGTTCCCCTTTTTTAAAGGCAAAAGTTACTATGAAAGACTTCTTTATTTTTTATTTTCTCCCCTCCTACACAGATGTCAGACCTATTTATATTGTGGTCACTATTATAGAGTGACTCTTCTGTAATTCTAGGTATCAAATCCTGTGCACAATTTAGGACTACATTTTAAGAAGGTTCTTGTAGGTTCCAGGGCTGACCCAGAAAGAAGTCATTTATAGGCTAGGGACAGAAGTTGCACATAAACTGGTTTAAGTAATTGGAAACTGGTTTAAACCTGTAACAAAACAGATGTTCAGTGCACATAAACCACTTTCTAAATGGCCCCAACTGGTTTAAGATAAAACTGGTTGGATGCAGTATCAGACTTCACTGACTGAGGTCAAACCAGTTTATGGAACTTCTGTCCCAGACCCCTTCCTGGTTCGAGTTAACTCAGTCCCCCAACCCTGCTTTAACTCATGATCCTGCAACCCTGCTTTGCAACCCTGCGTTATGCCCCTCTGCTTCTTAACCTGCTTCCTTCCTGTGTCCCTCAGCCCATAGGGATGGCAGGTAGGGCAGGGGAACACACCCCCAGACTCCCCAAGCCCGGGTCTACACAGCACATGAGGGGAGGGGAGTGAAAGCCACTATGGTGGGGGCTTTTTGACCTTCAGCAGCCCTTTCCAGCACAGGAGGGAGGGAGAAGTCCTTTGGGCCGGGTGCCTGCCCATGCAGCCCAGCATGAGGGCACCAAGGAGCCCCTGCCTTGCGGACTTCCCCCCACCCCAGCCCAGGGTCCCCCAACCCCAGGCAGCCCCAGGGAGCTGAGGGGAATTCTTCCCTCCCGAAAACCCCTGAGAGTCTCAGGCACCCTCAGGAAGTGGAGGGAAATTCTCCAACTCTTCTGGAGCCAGTTTTGCCAGAGCTGCTGTGAGTCTGAAGCAAAATGAGTTGCAGAGAACCAGAAGTTCCCTGCGTTCCCTGAAGCTGCCTCGGGCTGTCCCTGAGACTCGCAGCAGCTAGGGCAAGCAACTCTGGGGTTCGGCAGTCCCTGAGGCTGCCTCAGGCTGGGAGACCCTGGGCTGGGAGCATGAATGACGCGTGCCTCTTCAGGCGTGCCTCCTATGTGTTGCCTATGGCTGGGGGGGGTGGAAGCCACCCAAGGTGGGGGCTCCCTGGTGCCCCCTTGCTGGGCTGCATGGGCAGGGACCCAGCTCTTCCCTCCCGTGGCAGCTGCTGAAGCAAGGGGGAGGGGTAAATTCCTCTTGGCTCTCCAGGGCTGCCTGGGCTGGGGAACCCAGGCTGGGGGAAACCCCCAGAGGGGGAGGCTGCCCTGAGATTGGCCAGCACCTGGACAGGGGGCTTCCTCAACCCTCTGTAGAGGGACAGCAGGAGGTTGGAAGCATGTACTAGAGAGCCAGCTGGGGACACTTGGCTGGGCTGGCAGTCTGGGAGATGTGCTCTAGCACCCCCTACCTACCAGTCTGGGTCACTACAAGCCTCCCCCTGCCTCTCCCATTTTTATTATTCTATGCTTTTGTATCAATTCCCTTAGCCTTTCTAGCTCACTGTTGCCATCCTGATCTGGTGGTCAGTACACTTTTCTGATTTAGACATGGAATTTCTACCCACAGCTTCTATTGTTATCGTATTCTTTAGTTATCAGTTAAAATATCTACCCTATTTAACTTGGGGTAGTCTTTGTAGAGTGCCACTCTCCACTGTTCTTGTTATTCCTGTATGTAACAGAGCACAGAATGCTCTGTTACTTACAAGGGGCCTGAGCAGCAACCAGGCAGCCCGCAGCTGGCTGTTATCTCAATCAGACAATGTTGCCTGATTGGGGAACAGGACTCAGCTGTAAGGGCTATGCCCTGAACAACAGGGGCAGTAGTCTGCTGTCAGAAGCCGAAGGAACAGCATTTGCCTGAGCTGCTGCTCAGTACACTGACTGATTCAGGCTGGACATAAGGAAGAACTTCTTTACTGTCTGAGCCCCCAAGGTTTGGACTAGACTGCTGCTGGAGGTAGTTCAGGCACCCACTTTGAACTCTTGGGGCGGGGGGCTGGACTCAATGATCCTTTGGGGTCCCTTCCAGCCAGAATGTCTATGAAAATCTATGAAAGGGAGGAGCTACTGGGGGTGGCAGGAAGCTCCTGGTCCTGCGTATGACTTGAAACTGCACCCTTCTGAGTGGAGATGGAGCTACCTGTGGTGGGGTAGCTCCCCAGAAATGCCGGGCCAGTTACCTCCCTCGTGAAAGGCAGGTAGGGGCACCTGATAACCCCAGCCCCCATATCCCTGGTGGGTAGTTTGATCAGGACAGGGGGAGCCCAGGCTCACTGTGAGCACTAAGGCAGGGCCCAGGTCAGTGGAATAACCTGTGGCAGTGCCCGGTCTTGCAGTGGAGCCTGTGGTTGCATTAGGGAACTGGCAGTTAGGCTCCAGGGGGGAATGGAGCTTGGAGCCTAGTCCCATAGTGAGGGGCTTAGAGCCTGGTGTGAGGGGCTTGTAGGCCCAGAGGGAGAAGCTTGGAGCCCAGGGACAGGGCTCGGAGCCTGGGGATGGGGCTTAGAGCCCAGGGACAGGGCTGGTAAGCCCAGAGATGGGGCTGGGAGCCCAGTGTGTATTAAGGTTATAATGAGGCTGGGTGCTAGGCCATGAAAGCATGATAAGGCCGGCTGTTAGGCCATGAAAACATGATGAGGCCAGCTGTTAGGCTAGGAAACACCTGTGAGGCATGGAGCACATTAAGGGGAGGCTGGAGTGTGTACAGAGGCCCTACTCTTATCATTTCTGTATTGTTTATATCCTGGTATTAGAGTATGCCGTGCTCCCCCTCCCCCCCTGCCACCAGGGGCACTGCGTTCATGAATGCAGTACCTTATTTGCATATTTCACCATTCGCGGGGGATATGAGGACGTATCCCCCACTAATGGCGAGGGTCACCTGTAGTGTTGGTTGGAGAGAACTGGCTCTGGGCAGTTAGTCAGAAGGGACTGATGAAAATGCTACCTATATGGTGGGGGAGCTTGCCCACCCTGCATGGGAGCCCCAGAAGGGGCTCAAAAGGTGCAGGGAAGGGAGGACTTACCCTTCCAGTGTGGCAGGGAGCCCATGTGTCATGTAGCCCCTGCAGCATGAAACCTGTGGTCCATATAGCATGTGGCCCCTGGCCATTCTGAGGTTGGACAGCTCTGATATGGTATAGATTATTATTTTGTGTAATGACTCCTTTTCAGCCTTTTGCTCTGTTTGGTTTGATCTCACTACTGATTTAGCTGGATATGGTGATTGCTTTCTTTACTATGCTGAACAGACTAATTATAATATCTGCAAAAGGTAACTCTTCAGTACAGGTGAACAGATATATTGGTCCATATTGGATCAGCAACCATAAAAGAAAAATTGACATTATTGGCAATTGGCTTCTTTTGGCCATTGTAGCCAATAATGTCACCAATAAATGTTGTGTGTATGTATGCAGCCACAGCATACACATAGCAAGGAATGCAGCCCAGCAGTGTGGAGAGCAGCATCTGGCCGATAAGTCTGTCAGAGGGAAGGGGCATGGGGAAGGGAAGGGATGTGTTGGGGTGGTGAGGGAGGGAGTGGGGCTGGGGCAGGGATAGGTGCTGGTGCTGGCCCTGCCCACCCGGGGCATGGCAGGGTGTGGGACGGAGCTGTGGGTGGCTCGTCCAGGGGGCGGGGGGGGCGCTCCCCATCACTGCGCACACCCCTGGTGAGGTATGGGAATTGTGCACAGGGTGAGGGTGGGCTGCCTGCTGCAGGCTTGGAGCCAGGGGCTGTGCTGGACTTTACCTGACAGGGGCGCTCAGCTAGGGCTGCACTTGGGGAGGATGAGGGCAAGGTGGGGCAGGGTGGGTGGTGGCAGCACTGGGGCTACCAGGTGGGCTATGGCCAACCCAAAATTTGCCGTAGCCTCCCCCATAGCCACCACTCCCAATGCTGCTGCTGCCTGCCCTGCCCCTGCCTGCCCTAGCTGGGCAGTGCCTGCCCTTTCCTCTGCCCCTGCCCCAGCCCCACTCCCTCCATCACCGTGATGGCCTCCATCTGGTCCCCCACACTCCTTCTCTTCCCTGTGCCCCTTTCTCCCTCACAGACATAGCCTGACACTGGTCTCCAAGCTGCTGGGCTGCATATCAGCTATTGGATCGATATCAGCCGATATGGCTAGTTAATAATCAGCCATCAGTATTGGCCAAAAAATTGCACCCCTACTCTTCAGTCACTAAAAATAGACTTTGAGTTCTTCTGCTTTAGCTGCACTTCTGTAATTTGGCACAGACCCCTTGAAAGTGTCCAAGGCTAGCAATACTATGATTTTTACCAAAGATGAAGGCTGTGAATCCTAAATGTTACCTGTGGAAACCAAAATTTAGCGCAAGTTGAACGTAGCAGGCTGACTTTCTAGGTGATCTGCAGTCTTCATTTGTATCTTGACAGCGGCTGTGTTATACTGTTTCCTACAGCAAAATTTAGCATGCACAGCATATTTAAATCTCTCTGAGAAACACATGATTATACAAAACACTGTGTTTTACTTCTTTCGCTGTGGTACTATCCAGTTTCCTGTAAGTAACATTCCCTTGCTGCTTTCTCAGGCCACTGCAAGATGAACATTTCTACCTTTGACCCAGACCTAGAGTTGATGACAACAACGTTTGACTATGAGGATTACTCACCGTGCAAAAATGAAGATGCCCAAAAGTTTGGTTCTCAGTTTCTGCCACCACTTTATTCTTTGGTGCTCCTTTTTGGCCTCGTGGGCAATACATTAGTTGTTCTGATCCTGATAAAATACAAGAGACTGAAAAACATGACTGATATCTACCTGCTAAATTTGGCCATCTCTGATTTGCTTTTTGTATTTTCTCTACCATTCTGGGCATACCAGGCAGCACATAATTGGATTTTTGGAGATGTAATGTGTAAAATTCTTTCAGGAATCTATTGCTTGGGCTTTTATAGTGGAATCTTTTTTATAATACTGTTGACAATAGATAGATACCTAGCAATTGTCCATGCAGTGTTTGCTTTGAAAGCCAGGACTGTTGTCTATGGCAGCCTCACTAGCTTTGCTGTTTGGTTTGTTGCTGCATTGGCCTCTCTCCCAATGGTAATATATTATGGTTCTCAAGATTTGACCTGCAGCCTTCATTTTTCACATCAGTCTCAGAGCCAATGGAATCAATTCTTAACCTTAAAGAGGATCTTCCTGGGACTTGTTGTTCCCTTGATCATTATGATCTTCTGCTACACCGAAATTATAAGGACACTACTGAGATGTAGGAATGAGAAAAAACACAAGGCAGTCAAGCTTATTTTTCTCATAATGATTGTTTATTTTCTCTTCTGGACACCATACAGCATTGTTCTTCTTCTACACATTTTTCCAAAGGCAGTTTCTCTTGATAACTGTTACAGCAGCAATCAGGTTTTGGTTGCAATCCAAGTAACAGAATCTATTGCAATGATCCACTGTTGTATTAACCCCTTGATCTATGCCTTTGCTGGAGAGAAATTTAGGAAATACCTTAATAGCTTTTTCAGAAAGCACATTTCAATTCAGTGCTCTAAGTATTGTCCTTCTCTCTATGCTGATAGATGTGAACGGACCAGTTCCACAAACACCCAGTCTACTGGGGAACAGGAATTCTCTGCTGTTCTGTAAAATGTGTCTAACACAGTTATATTGACTTGTATGGAAACAACTGAAAAAGGAAAAAAGGTGTTCGAATACTGGCTTAAAGAAGGCAATAATTGGTGTGTTGACAATATACAAAACATATGCATATACCATCATCACTGGCAATCCCTCACAGTCAAGGTTGACTGTCTTCCATGGTGGCCTTATCTGTGGGTTGAAAGATGGCTGTCAAGGCCAATTTAGGATTGACAAGCTCTGTTACAGGTAGGGCACATGTTTCCATGTAGGGTGGGTGGTTCTGGATTCTTGATTCGGTCTACAGCACACTGTTTCTGCTGTTCCCGCTTATCCGTCTCCTGCTGTCATTGTAAGATTTCAAAGTAAGATGCACGTACTAATACCCACACAAAAATCTGCATTTGCTTATACTGATGGCTATTTGTATATTGAAAAAGTAGATATACATACCAAGTTACTTATGTAAATAAAGACTTTTGCTGTGATAATAGACATGCGCTCACTTTTTGGTAAATGCCATGTGTATGCAATCCTTAGAAAAAAATAGTCTTACACTCTGGGGGTCCTTACAGAAGTTACAGAAAGGCACCTCAATGTCACTGAAACTTTGTGCTTTACACAAAGCGCTTTAAGTTTCAGCATCATCTAAACTAACAGATGTTCAGCATTTGGTGGTGGGGGCATTATAATTTTTGTACTCCAAAAAATTACATTTGGGAGATAGTGCCTTTTGCACTTCCCCTGAAACAGCTTCATTTGGCCATCAGCAGAGACAGGATTTTGGATTAGATGAACCACTGTCCTGGGGCACCAACCTGCCCTGGTTTACAGACAGCTCCCCACTTCCCCTCCCCCCCTGTCAAATCTCAAATGGCATCTCTCAAACAACAGACTAATGAACTCCCATCCTCACCAAGGCACCTGGTCTTGCAGTGGACCCAAATGTCCCTATATCACTAATGGACCTAATAACAAGGAAAAAAATCCTTCAAGGTCCATTCATCTGCAACTCTACCAACATCATATATACCATCACCTGCTTACAATGCCCCTCTGTTGTCCACATCAGATAGAGCAATCTCTGTGTGAGAGAATAAATGAACATGGATCTCATACCAACTGCAGAAAGAAACAAAAGCTTGTGGCAGAACACTTCAGCCTCCCTGGACACTCCAAAACTGACCTCAGAATTGCTGTTCTCAGGCAAAAAAAATTTTAAAAACCAGCTTGAATGGGAAACTGCAGAACAGGAAAAAAAATCCACAGACTGGACTGTGGTTTAAACAGAGACTAAGGATTGGATTCTCTTTTGTTACCCCCTTTGTTCCTACGGGCTCGCTGCTCCTTTGCTTTTCTCTCCTAGCACTGCTTCCTTCCCCCTCCCACTTCACCTCCATCCCTCTCTCTCCCCGCTCCCTTGTCTTTTTTACCCTAATTTCTCTCTCCTTCCTATAATCTGCTTTTGGCATGTCCTGTTAAAACATCTGATAAAGTGAATACGTGTTCACAAAAGCTTGTGCTCCCTGTATATCTTATTTAGTTAGTCTATAAAAGGTGCATATCTATCCTGCCTTCAGATCCAGTACAGCAATTCCTTCTCTCCTACAGTTTAATATAGGCCATAGAGCAGTGATTCTCACCAGAGTGCTGTGAGATCCTTCCAAGGGTGCTGTGGGGAGCCACATCATGTTAGTGCTATTAGGTGTGCAAACATGATTCATAAGATAAACACAGAGATTTCTAATAGGTATCCATGTTGTTAAAAACCTTCTGACTTGCTGTGGTCTTTCTGGGATCTTTGCAAAACAAGAATTGCTTTATTATTATCCTGCACTCAAAATGAGTGAAAACTAAGAGCTGGCATTTTCTGAGGGGTGCCTGGGGACTAAAAAGGGTAAGAATCACTGCCTTAGAACAAAAGGATAAGTAGGCAACTGTTACAGAAATGGCACCCACATTGTTTTCAGTTACTAAATGCATTTGGAAACAGGAAATGAAATAAAGAAATCTTTGCTCATCCTAACCACTTCTTTCAAATTATTTGCTGTTTTGATAACACCAGTTTTGAATTATATCTATATGGGGGAGTATGAGGAAGCTGTTATTGAATTTTCTAATTTCTTGAGTATTAGTGTATACATTCTTTGTGAACACATTGAACAGCAGCCATCTGTTGGAATTTGTAATGTGATTTTTAAGGGATCATATCTTGAAAAAAATGAACAAGTTAGCATTGTAAGAAATAGAATCAAGTAATTAAGCTTTGAAAGGACAATTACTTTTTCAGAGACAATGTGTTTCATGTAGTAGCCAGTTTTTTCAATTAAAGCAACTCTCTTTGTGATATATTCTCAAGAACAGCTTGGAATTCCCCTTAAAGTTAGATCACACACACACTGCGAGTATTATGCAGCATGGGTATCCTGACCCTCCTGTGTGGATATTAAAACACAACCCAGCTCCTTGCAGAAAAAGCCATGCTGCAAATGTTAATCATGAAAGCAGCCCATGCTACTGGAGGTGGCTGCAAACTAAGGAGCCCATGCAATTAGAAGGAATTGCCCTTACAGCCTGGATCTTTTCAGAAGAGCTGTTTGCAACTCAGTGGGTATGTCTACATGAGACATTTACTGTGGAGTAGACTAATTAGCTCTGCAGTAAACATTGTGCATCTACATATGAGGCCTTATTAGGCTGGAGTAAACTAATTAACTCTGCAACAGGATAGTACTTGTAAATATATAAGATATATCCTGCTGTAGAGTTTTCCAAAGCAGTGCACATATAGATGTTGCTGCAGCTTGCTGGGGAATGAGGATCCTTCTGTATGGGAGCTGCCTGCCGGCTTGCCCTGCACTGGAGGACCCTCATGTCCCAGCCAGCCCCTCTGCATCACACTGAGCCAGGGGAGCGGTCCTGGGCTGGCAGGCTGGCCCCTAGCCTCCCTGCCAGCTGAATGTGTTGTGGTCCAGGGCGCACATGTAGACTGTGCTCAGGAGCAATAAACTCCAGTGTGATAAGTACCAGAGTTTATTGCATCACGTTAATATGCATGTGTAGATGTGCCCAATGTGCTACAATAAAGGACAGCTTTGGGGCTTGTAGGAGTGAACAAGCTGTTACTTCTTAAAAAGGAATGTTACTTCAATGACATAGGAACTTTATTTGGAATTTTGAAACAAATCAGGTCCCAGCTACTTTATGAGATGAATATCAAGCTACATTAAATTAAGAGCACTAGGAACATAGAAATAGTAGAGCCCCACCTATTTAACAGTATCCTTCATATGTATTACTAAGAACTCCATTGATGTACTATGACATGGTATGCTTGTTCATAGTCCCTTAAAAGGCTTGAATTCTCTGGGTTTGGGATTCTTGCTGCTTTTTTTTCTCCCAATATGGAAAAGGAAGAAGCAGCAGCTGTTCACTACAGTGTTACAATGCTGCATGAACAAGTGGTATAAGATAACTTTGAGGACTAAAAATACGACATAGAAACTTTTGGTTCTAAGTCAAATCCATCCCAGCATCCTTGCCAGGGATGTCAAACATAAACCCCATGGGTTGGATCTGGCCTGCAGAGGTGAGTCATCTGGCCCGCAGGGCTTCTCTTTGGCCATACAACACACTTACATAAATATGGCACACTTCTTGCAATGGCTCCCAGAGGCAATGTGTGGGCAAGACTAGCACCCCTTCCTTATCAACCATCATATTTTTGGCTTTTGATTACCATTTTACATGCAAATCAGTGGCAGGGTAGTGAGTAGTGGGGGGCATTAACCCCCCTATGCTGGCCACACTGACACAGTGTTTCTGGCAGCCTGGTTCCGGAGGTGGGTTGTCTGGCCCATGAGGAGCCCTGTAGTCCAGAACCAGCTTGTTCACTCCTTTGATTTTGACACCCCTGTCCTAGATCATTAGCAGTGCCAAGCTGCTGGACTGTCTGCTATACTGAAGAGCCATTTGGCCTGTGCTAGCACTTGGTCTAGAAGACTAGCTTCTACCAATGTGTGACAACATTTTTTCTGGACACATCAAATAAAGTAGGATATCAAGAACCTTGAGTGAGGTGGTTAGCTGTATTAGCCTGGAGTCAGGCAGATGAGAGGGACATGTGGAATCTTATTAATTTCCTTGTTCAGAGGCATGAGCTTTCTTAAGATTACAGCCACTTCATCAGGTGCTGTGAATGGACTTGTCAAAAGCCTTTTCAGATTTATCTGCTTCTCATCTAAAGGCCATTAAAAATCCCCTAAGGCAGAGCACTGAACCTTTTTTTTGTAGTAACTTTGTGAAAACCAAGGGTGCAGACAGGCAATCATTGAACTGTTCCAAAATGTCCACAACTAAAAACTGATTCACAATTGTGTGAACGCTATGGGAGGGGAGTGTTTGCTCTCATACTTTGGGAGTTCCAGGGGTGGATGATCTGTGACTGGGATATTTCCACTTTCCTGCTATCCCTTTTTTACTAAACATGAGTTCAATAAACTTCAGTAGCCTGCAAATGACCAAAGTCTGCAGTGTGCTTGTCTGACTCAGAAAAGAGAAGGAGGAATTGCTTGGTTCCCAGGGACTGTGGGGGGACACATGATGAGAGGCTGCAGTTGCATAGAGAGTGAAGACTTAGTGGATAGTTAGAAAGAAAGCTTTATTGAATAGGCAGTGCAAGGGAGCTCATTAATTAAATAGTTCCAACAAAAAGGGAAAAAGGCAGCAGTCAAGTTCTGGCTGTATACTAGGGGCCAGTTGCAGCAGAGAGGGGGAGAGAGAGAGAGAGAGAGAGAGAGAGAGAGTGTGTGTGTGTGGGAGGGAGGGAGGGAGGGAGGGAGGAAACGATGAGGAGAAGTGCAGCATGAGATGTCTGGAGGACCAACCAGACCCAGGTTACAGAATGTTTGGTGTCTATGCATAATACTGAAACTGTTCACAGTGAGCTGGTTCAAAATAATACTTGATTTTCCAGATTTCAACCATTCTAGGTGGAGTTAAACTAGTTTAACAGATTCGTATGTCTGTCCACTTCAGGTTTAAACTGCATTTAAACTGTCCTAAACCTTGAGTGCCTATGCCCTGAGGGTGCTCATTACTTCAGATCTCAAATAGATGGACTGGTCATGAAGACGATGGTTATCAACTGTTCTCTCTGCACACTAGGACAGGACATGAAGTAACCAGTCTAGATTGCAACAAAGGAGATTTTCAATTTTCTAATTTCCATCATTGGAAGATTAAATGCGGGTTAGAAAATCATGTGGATGGGCTATTTTAGACATGGCTTGTCCTGCAGAGTTGGACTAGACCTCCTGAGGTCCTTTCCAGTTCTGTTTTCCTGATTCACAGGTTCAGTCTCCCCCAAATCACTTAAAAATGAGGTCACTTCCTCTGTCCCCAAGAAACCCTTTATACCAGCTGTTAGAGAAAAAATTCTGTACCCTTACTCCTGACTGCCTACCCAAGACACTAAAGGTCTTCTATTATGCTTTATGTTCAAATGTGGCATGTTTGCTTGTAGGCCTCACTGAAACATTGCTCAATATATACTGCTTACACAAAAGCTTTGCTAAAGCATTGACCAGAGTAGGTTTAACCAGCAAACCTGATTGATGCATGAACTCCTTATGTGAGCTAAACTTGATATGTGGATAGTCCAGTGCTTATATGACCTTCAGGAAATCGTTGCCTCTTTATTAGGCATATAAGAAAATGGGACTGATGCTTAACATTTAGAAAATTCCTCCATCAATAGCTCTTACTGAGCAGTCCCCAGCTGTGGTAATTCAGATTTATGGTGAGACTCTGGAGAATATTGAAAATTTCTCATACTTCAGAAGTCATCTATTACAGAAGTCTGACATTGACGAAGAAATCCAGCATCACCTTAAAAGTGCAAGTGCAGCCTTCAGACGCCTGAGGAAATGGGTATTCGAAGATCATGACATGAGATCCAAAACTAAGCTCATGGTTTATCAAGCAGTCGTGATCCCCACTTTACTGTACAGAGCTGAGATGTGGACAATGTACAGGAGACACCCCAAGTTGCTGGAGAAGTACCTTCAGTGCTGCCTACAGAAGATCCTTCAAATCCAGTGGGAAGAGAGATGCATCAACATTAGTGTCCTCTCACAAGGAAACACCACAAGTATCAAGGCAATGATCATCTGACATCAGCTTTACTGCATGGGCCAAGCCATCTAGATGTCTATGGCAAAGTGGGACTCTCCGCCTAGCCTCAGTGCTAGGTTCTCCACTTGCCTTTGGGCACACCACCCACCTGACTCGCCTGCCATGCCTTGTTCTTAATTAATTAAGAAGTTAATTAAGGTGGGAGGCTGCCCATTCTTGCCCTGATGCCAGGGGTCGCTATCTGCGGCTCCATACCTCCCTACACCACAGCCCATGCCTCGTAGATGGCATCCAGATGACACAGTGCTCCCGGCCTACAGCCAGACCAAGCTTAGGCCTTGTCCTCAGGCCTCAGTCACACACACATTCATACCGCCTTCCTCTCACTAGGGCCTCACACACTCCACCCTTTCTCACAGAGTCTCTTTCATGCGTTGACAACTTATTCTGCCTTGCTCCCTCTTAGAGTGGGCCCCTTAGGCCATAGGCTTAGCTAGTCCATTCCTTGGGTGGCAGTAATACCGTGTTTTGGGCCTCTCTCGCAACCATCACCGGGGTAACGGCCAGCCAATTACCTGACCAGGTCTAAGCTTGCTCTAGCCCCTTCCAGGGCAACTCTATATATCGATATGTACTGGGCCCTCAGCCCTCTGGTTCTTCTCTCCCCCCCACCCCCCAACTGTGGTACCTCATCTCTGCCTCCTTTCTGGTGCTACCCCTCAACAGGGCGTTTTTATCCGACACCACAACTGGTGCTCCAGGGTCTCACGGGAACCCTCACTCCCCCACTGGAGCAGCAGGTCATTGGGCTCACTACAGGTCTTGCTTTTGACCAACACTCAGCCTCCCAGCGGTGGAGGACTTACCGGGGTCAGGACTCGCCCCTCTCTCTCAGGCTGAGCCCCCCTTTACTCAGCCTCTCGCCCAAACTACAGCCTCAGACGTCTAGAGACATACCTTGGCCTATTCCCCCTTCACTCAGGGCTCCACACCACCCCCTTCACTCAGGGCCAAGAAGCTTCCCTGCCCGGTGGGCTCAGGTGGCCACAGCCATACCTGGCCCCAACTGCCTCTGGTGTTACACAAACCCACCTGAAGGTGAGAGCTAGGGTTAAGGCACCCCTACACACCTTTTACATGGGTTATCTGGCATTTCCTGGCGGCTCCCGCACCACCAGGCCACCCACTCCTGGCAGGTCATGCCCAGGACCAGGAGTCTCCAAACCATCCCCTACAGCTCCTCCCTTACCTCCAGGATGATACATGAAGCCTTGCAGCCAGATGATATTGCTGCCAGCAGGGAGCTGATCTATTTATATAGGCAGCCAGGGATCTAAAATGGCCGCCACAGTCAAGCACCTGCTGGCAGCTTGGCTCAGGTCTTAAAGTGACAGGCACCACCAATGCCCTGCCACACACCTCTCCCCTTAAAATGCTACCTGGGGGAGGTTTCCCCTGCTGCTCCTCCAAAGCAGGCTCCCCTCAGAGCCTGTGAGAACCCTAATGTGGTGAGCACCCCAAAGGTGCTCTGCCACAATGTCCAAGTCCAGATCCCTGAAGCAAGTTTTATTCTCCCAGTTCAGTCAAGATGTACATTCAAGAGAATGGCAGAGAAAGCATTTCAAGGATGTCTTCAAGGCCACTTTAAAAAAAAATGTAACATCAACATCAACTTGTGGGAGACTATCATCTAGGACTGCCCCAAATGGAGGAAGAGTCTGTTGCAAGGATCTTAGTACTTTGAAACCTTACAAGAACAACAGGAGATGGAAAAGCAGGACTGGCAGAAACAGCGTATTGTAGATCAAATCAGGAATCCAGAGCCACCCACTCCATACGGAAATATGTTCCCAAGTTGCAACAGAGTCTGTCTATCCCAGATCAGTCTCATTAGCCATCTGCAAACAATCATCCTCAACTGCAAGGGTCTGCTAGTGATGAAGACTAGAACAGGAACACCCAGGTCAGGGTGTGAAACAATCCAATGGTACAGGGCGTTTTGAGACATTTAAGATACAGATGGAATGCAGTATGTAATTGTCATAACCCAATGATTTTTAGTGCCTCGGCAACATTGGAATTTTCCCGCCACATGGAGCTTTCTTTGCACGGTGGATTTCTCAGCTGCAGAGAGAAAACCCCGGTGCAAAAGAGTTCCTGCCACACACATGCAAATTAGTGTCCCACTATTGGTCAATTCTAAATTATTCCTATGTGGCGGCTAGCAATTGGCTCGCTAGCTGTATAAAAGGTTAGAGCAGTTTCCGCCCAAGTTGGAGGAGAACCCCTCAACCATCTCGTGGGGAACTCTAAGCGCGCTGTGGAGCCTAGCAAACTCCGCGCGTGTCTTGGAGGAGGACTTAGGGACCTGATCAAACTCTAACCACTCCCCGTCATCGTGGAATTATTGACGTACCCCGTGTGAAGCGCTCGTGGAGTCGTACATTGACGACTCATTTCGGTTTGGTTCGCAAGAGATCTCACTTCTGTTTGTTTGTGTGCAACTGTAACTCAAGCAAGTTTCCTTCCTGCACTGTGACCATCGGCAGTGTAAGTAAAGCTTTCTTTGTACAACCAATATGCTTCCGTGCCTAACTCTACTCCGTCGTGGAAAACCCCCACCTGACGGTCTGGGCTACTGGCCATAGCCTTAGACCGCCCTTGGTCCCGACATGGCATCACGAACAGGATACGGGGAAGACACAATGGAGTTAGAGTTAGTGAGAAACTGCCCTTGGTGCAGTGGAAAACAGCACGTAACAGAGGCCGAAGAACTAGAGGCGCATATTGCTTATCATCAGGCGGGCAGAATGGGTGAAAGGCCCATCAGCGGCTACTTTTCGCTGAAGGGAGAAGAGAAGGAAGCACATCTTCACCCCGGAGCTTTCGGGTGTGTGATGGGTGGAGAGCGGGTCCT
>NW_005841962.1:1898430-1899482 GCF_000455745.1 Alligator sinensis | reverse complement strand
TGGGATGCCTAGTTGTGGAATTTGGGTCCGACTTGCTGGACTTGGAAGAAGCAAGTTTCCTGATCCGGCGGGCCTCGTGGAGCGGAGGGCATGCCATGGACATCAACACAGTGACATTCAACGTTCATTGGCCCATTCTGCTTCCGGCGCTTTCCGCAGGACAAGTCGGTCAGGAATCTCACGCGTGGCATGATGGCCGGCCGGAAAGAGCCAGTGCGGAGCAACTTTTGCTGGCCATCATCGGAATCTCGTACTGCTCCTGGAACCCCAGAGCATGTGTACTGGGACTGACATCATCCCAGCAGAGAGGGCCATGGCCTCACCGCCATCTGCGAAATCCTGGGACTGTTCCAATAAATTTAAACAGCGTGAAAGCCTGTGTTGAGGTCTATGGAGGAAAGAACACCGTCGTCCTCTGGATTTTCCTCACCCCATGGTTGGTCAACCTGCAAGCAACCTTTTGCATCAGCTTTCGCGATTACGCATCCTGATGAAGTCGAAAACAGCCAGCGACTGGGAGCATCGATCTACTATATACCCGATCAAGGCTCAGGGCACAAGCCATAGCGAATCTGATCATCAACCGTTGCCGCAGAGAACGCCCGAAGAGCGAATCATGTTTGGGTTCCTCATAAACCATTCTGGGCTCACTAAGCGACAGCGCCGAGTCCTGGGGGACGCGGGCCAATGGCAGCTGGCCTACGAAGGGGTTTTCAGTATCCAGACAAGCTAGACGACGACTCCTCGACGTTGTCATCGACGTTTTCATCTTGCTGAACGTGGATAAAACCCCGCGGTGTTTGCCATCTTCTTCCGCGTCAGTTGTATCCACGAGCGTGCAAGAGAAAAATTGTCCAAAGCGGAGCCGTGCCCGAGCACCTGTACTGCGTGCTGTGAAAAAGCGGGAAGCAGGGACAAATCTTGCTGACTGCCCTATTGCGCGCGGTTCCATGTAAATATTGTAATATAGGTTAATTTATCGTTTTGAGGATTTTTCTTTTCACAGGTCCAGGACTCAAAGTGCGTGGTGGAGGGAAGTCCCGAGAGAGAGA
>NW_005841962.1:1890400-1897972 GCF_000455745.1 Alligator sinensis | reverse complement strand
GCTAGCCGTATAAAAGGTTAGAGCAGTTTCCGCCCAAGTTGGAGGAGAACCCCTCAACCATCTCGTGGGGAACTCTAAGCGCGCTGTGGAGCCTAGCAAACTCCGCGCGTGTCTTGGAGGAGGACTTAGGGACCTGATCAAACTCTAACCACTCCCCGTCATCGTGGAATTATTGATGTACCCCTGTGTGAAGCGCTCGTGGAGTTGTACATCGACAACTCATTTCGGTTCGGTTCACAAGAGATCTCACTTCTGTTTGTTTGTGTGCAACTGTAACTCAAGCAAGTTTCCTTCCTGCACTGTGACCATCAGCAGTGTAAGTAAAGCTTTCTTTGTACAACCAATATGCTTCCGTGCCTAACTCTACTCCGTCGTGGAAAAACCCCACCTGACGGTCCAGGCTACTGGCCATAGCCTTAGACCGCCCTCGGTCCCGACAGTAATCTGTTTTGATCATTGTATGAAAGTTAGCGGTGTGCGGAGCGGGCCGTATTCGATTCAGATTTGGCCTGATTCAGGGGACAGTGATTTGATTAGTTGATTTGGATCACTGTCCCAATTCAATTTGGCCAAATCCAAATCTGAAGATTTGATGCTGATTCAGAGAATCAGCGTTTCGTCCATAGACACAGCTTTAAATGTTTTTTCTACATACCTCGAGGTACCAGGCACGGCTCATGAACGCTGAGATGGTGGAGTGGATGACGTGTACTTCCAGTTCACTTCTGGGTCCTTCGCTGAGTGCATGGGGGACCCCCCCTCTGCACTCCCTGGCTCGATAATCGGCTGCGGGGGGACCCAAGTGCCCCCCCTAGACCCAGGAGACACTAGTTGCCGAGCTGGGGGGTGGGGGGAGGGTCCCCTGCATGCTCTACAGTGGACCCGGAAGTGGACTGGAAGTGCTTCTGGTCCACTTCAGGGTCTACCACTGAGTGTGCTGGGGACCCCCCATGCTCCTGTGGGATGCGCCATCCACACTAGCATCTCAGCATTCACGAACCGCTTGGTACCTTGAGGTATATAGAAAAATATTTAAAGCTGTGTCTATGTCCAAATCATCAAATCTCTCCGAATCAATTCGGAGAGATTAAAGGGTCTCCTGATTTGATTCAGATTCAGGCAACGAATCAAATCAGCGACGGAAGCTTCGCAGAGCCCTAATAAAAGGAGGGTTGGAAAGTATGGGAACTTCATAGAGGCCTAGGGGAGCCTGCATGGTATCATGCCGACTACCCTGTAACAGGTACAAATGCTTTAACTCCTGGTCTGATGTACTTGTTAGGTCAAAATGTCTTAGGGCCATGCCTGAAGATAATAAACCTGGTCAAATCTTTGTCATTGAATGGCACCTGTGGTCCTTTAAGGCACGATGGTGTTGGGATCTCCAGGCTGTGACTTTGCTAACACTGCAGTTCCTGAGGCTTCAACACTGACAACACACCAATAACACCTCACAAGGTCAACAGCGATGACAATTGATAACACTTTATCTGATGCAGTCCCTTTCGGGGGGGAGGGGTAGGACATATGTTATCATGGCATCATCCTGTCATGATGCAAACCCATACCTTGATGGCTTGTGTTCCTTTGTGTAGTATTTTTAGCTGGTATCCTTAGCTATAGCTTCCATTTCACCAGGAGCAGACGGAAAGTGATTAAAAAAAAAAAAAAAAAAAAAAAAAGACATTGCAGACCACATGTGAGCTGCAAATGCTGGAGTACAAGACTCACTGCATCTCTAGCTCTGCGTTTCATGTACAGGTAAGTGTTGGGAACATTATTCTAAATGTTCATGGCAGTTTGTAGGGTCCCAAATGATCCTTGGGAAATTCCAGTAGCTGAAAAGAAACATTTTGACTGATTTGTGTAACCCGGGTGGTACTCCAAGAGGTACCCCCTCTCCAATTGAAGGGATCAAAGCAGGTGCACAAGCACTGTGGGAGGTGTAGGGACTCTCCTCCCCCTATAGAGCAGAGCCAGACCACCAATGAGGACTTAACCATATACCTTTTAATGAGGGAACAATACTGGGAACATAACAGGCATAAATCAGGGGGTGTAGTGGGGCCCCCTGGGGGGTTAGGATTCAACAAAGGTTAGACACTTACAATCATTGACAAAAGACAGGGTTAACAAAACATAAAACACAAACAGCAGAGCAAACTATACTGGTTGGTGAAATATAAAAGAGGCACAAAATACAAAGGAAATATAGGGCCTAGGTACCTGGAGGTAGAGAAAGGGGGAAAGCACAATGGTCTCTTTTGACTGCAGGATTTGTTTCTTGTTAGCTTACTTACCTCATTTGGTACTTGAACTCAGATCTCCCATGTGGTAGACAGAAATGCTGCCACACAGCCACTACTGATAGTACTGCTCTAAGCTGCTTGGGGTCTTGACCTTCCCAGAGCCCAGGCCTCATGTCAAGCTGCCTGGCCTCCACTTGGAAGAGCCAAAAGCAGAGCTGGGAACCTCTCAGGTTGCTGCTCAGATCCTTGCTGAAGTGGGGGAGCCTCTCCTGCTGGCCACAGCCTCTCATAGGGGATCCTGGAGCCCAGCAGGAAGCCTCTCCTGCCAGCTGCACACCATGCTGCTGAGGGTCCAAATGCTGCCTGCAGGTCCCATTCCTTCAGGTGGTTCTGGGGCAACTGCTCCCACCCCACTAGCCCAGCTCTTTGAAGCTCCTTCCTCATAGTCCCTCACTGGTCTCTTCCCAGAGTCAGCTGTGCTGCCCCTTTTATCCCCCTCCAAGTGACCCAAGAGGCCAATCAGGGGACATGGAGGGTGAGTCTCTGGGGCTTGATTGGTGAGGAAAGGGAGTCCCAAGTCCTCCAATCATCTTTTTCCCTTTCAAAACCCCTGGGCTAAGTCACTACCAGCCAGCCTGTCACACTTGATTTGTCAAACCTGTTTTAACCCCGAGCACTGGTGTTTCAGGACACTGAATCAGTGCTGTGAGTAGAACTGAAACTTTCTAGAATTCACTTGCCAGGTGGTTCTTCTTTTGTATGACAAAAAAAGTGACCACGTTTATCTTTGTGCGCTTTAACGTTTCTGTCAATCCGGGAGCTCTTGGCCATCAGAGACAGTACCAGGGATCACTATGTGGAAGTGGCTCGCCCCCATCTCCTGCCAGGTGGTGATAAGGAATGAGACTGTTTCTCTGCTTTCCTGGAGTTTTCAGCCTTACTGAGCAAATGCTTTTGTGTTTGGCCGCTGGGGTTCCCGTGTTAGCTTGAGCAGGTTAGGATGCTGTCAGGAATCACTGCAGACTTAGGTAGGGTTTAGATGAGTGGTTCTCAACCTTTTTTTTGTACCGGGACCCATTTGTAAGCATCGATGGCCAGTCCCAACCCCACACTCCCACCCCACTGCCCCCCACCCCTAGTGTGTGGGGCAGGAGGTGGGTGTGTGGGGCATGGGGGGCAGCCTGCAAGGGAAAACCCACCGTTTTCCACATTTTTCTCCTTTAAGGGAGAATTCATTATTGGACACAACCCTTCCATAGCTTCTTGCAACCCACTTCTGGGTCACGCCCCGGGGATTGAGAAAGGCTGGTTTAGACTATGATTACAGTGTTGCCAGCTCCCATAATTTTTGGCATTCTAAAAGTTTACACTTCATTGTAAACCACCTGGGATGGTTTGGACAAAGCTGACTCTAGCTCAGGCAGGTGGTCAGACCAGATGACCTCTGCAGGTCCTTTCCAGCCAGATCCCCACAGGGCTGAGACGCAGGCAGGACCGTGAGAGGGCGGCGGGAGACCTTGCTCTGGTACCAGGGACAGGGAGGGCAGATCTAGGGAGGCTCCCCCCGCAGCTCGCCCGCCGCAGCGATCGGGGCTGCCGCCCGGGGGGCCCCCCCCCCGCCCCCCCCCCGCCGCAGCGATCGGGGCTGCAGGGTCCCCGCGCTGCCCATAGACTACCGCCCTCCTCCCGGGCGCTCATTGAACGCAGCTCCCCTACAGCCCCCGGCACAGAACAAGGGAGCACGCTAAGGCCCCGCCCCCTCCCCGGTAACGTCACGAGGCGCCCCTGCACACGCGCACTCCAAGCCGGAAGACGTTTGAAAGCAAATCCGGAACCTGGGGGAGGGGTCACGTGACAAGGGAAGGCGCCCAATCGCGTGTCCGAGCGCCCGGGGGGCGCGCGTGCGCCATGGGACGCTGCTAGGCTTTCCCGCCAGCCGGGGAGGGAAGAGGCGGAGCTGCCAGCGCCAGCCCGGTCCGGTGGGTGAGGGGGGGCTGCCGCTCCTCCCCCGCCCCGAGGTCAGAACGGGGGCAGAGCCCGCGCCGCGCTCCGGGACCCCCCTGGCCTGGCGCGTGGGGGGCGGGGCTGAGACCGGCAGCGCCGAGCACCTGCGGGTGTGATGGAGATGAGCAACCGCCTGGGGGTGCTGAGCCCTCTCCTCTGCTGCCTCCTGCCCCGCCACGGCCTGCTCTTAGCGGGGCGGGCTGTATTTGTTGCTTGGTGGGCCATGCCCCCTCAGAAAGAGCACCCCAGGTTGTTGCCTCCAAAAGTTCTTGCCTCCTTGGACCACTTCGTGTCTAAAGAAGTGGTCCTGAACCGAGGTGGACTTATGGTGGACCCTCAGGGTAGGCTTGTGGCCCCTGCCCCAGATAGGCTTTTGGTTCCCCCCAGCTCACAGCTGCCCCCAGCAAATGCCAGCTCTTCATTCTCACCCCTTTCTTTCCTGCAGAGTAATACCAGCAAGGCTTATCTGTTGCAAAGAACCCAGGAAGAGCACACCTGCCTCTGGGCTCCTATTGGAAATCTTTGGGTTTATCTCATGATTTGCACTTATAACCCTCGCAGTGTTGATGTTGTGTCTGCCCCCCTCTTCTTCGCTGATGGCACCCTTGAAAGGACCTCAGGACACCTCCTGGTGTCAAGTGCCACCCTGCCCCCACGTCTACCCTTTTAAGGGAGTGGTTTTTCAGCCTCAGGTGGGGCAAGGAATGCGGCGCATAGGTCCTTGCTTGGGAACTGTGGGCTTCTCTGGTGAAGTACTAAATAGAATGTTATTTTTTCTTGCGTAGAGTGAAGTGCTCTGGGGAGAAAGGAGTGAACACTGGGATTGGGGGCTTAGTCGCACACTTCGGGAAAGTGCAGTTGAGTAAATTACTGCATCTAAGAGCCCTGTTAAAGTAGTAGAGGTGTGCATCTAAAAAAAGAGGTCCATGGAAAGGTAAACTAGCCTGGGATTGTATTATCCTTCCATCATGAGCTCTTCAGGATTGTTGCAGAGGACAATGGGCAACCACCAGCAAGGAGCTTGGCCACCCATAGGAAGGAGAAGGATCTGGCCAGCCTGCAGCTGTACATAGCTGACACATCTCTGGGCAGGTGCTGCTGAAGGGCTCCCTTTGATAGAGACCGAGGGTCTTTTTCCTTCTTTTGTTCCAGTTCTTGGGAATCTGTGGTGTGTGTGTTTGGGGGAAGGGGAGAACAGCTTGCTGCCTGTCTTGGCAGGGATGTTGGGGCAAGGTGGGGTGAATCTCCTTTGCGGGTGATGTGGGTCTGTAGTGGGGAAGGGTAGGTAGGAAGTGGGTTGCATTGGAAAGAGATTTTTGTATCTTGATGTGAAAAGTGCTTGCCATACAGAAGCACTCACTACATGGCCCTGTCAGATTCCAGCAAATCTGCAAATTCTGTTAAATGTCTTGTCACAAGGATGCAATAAAGGAAAGGAGTGGTGGGTGGAGAGTGTGATTGGGATTGGCAGGAGGGTTTGGTGTAGGGATTTGGGCAGGAAGGTGGTGGTTTCAGGGAGTGGGGTCGGATTTCTTGGCTTTTAGCAAATCCTGTCTGTGGGTTGTCTGTTTATTGCCAGCTGCTCTTAGCTTTTTGGATAGGGTGGGATACAGCTTTTCCTTGCTTTGAGGGTTCTGTATGTGCGAATTCTCTCTTATGTGATGTCCCTTTTTATACCAAAAATTTGTTATACGCGAGGTAAATTCACTCGTAGGTGATCGCTGTGGTGGAAGCCCACAGTCAGCTGCTTTGTGTGGTGCATTGTGGGAGTGACACGCACCAAAATATAGTCTCCTGTGTAGATATGAGCTTCTCGCTTGTCTGCAATATGTTTCTGTAGTTGCCATCCCCATTATGGTAATTTTCACCACCACCCTGTGCTTGTGTGTAATGTTGGTGAGTACCAAAATTGTCTTGTAAAAGTTGTAGAAAGAGGTCTGGGGGACAGTACAGTTGAGTTCTTGGAACGTATCCCTATTTGTTACATTGTAAAGTGGGTTCCCTTTATGGGAATTCAAGTTTTCCAGGAACACATGTACAGCATGAAGCAAGAGAAACCTGTATAAATCTTATAAACTAACAAACCACCCCTTCCTTAGTGCTAGTTTTAGTACCCACAGAGAGTTCTACCAGTGGATAGGAGACAAATGATTATTCCAAGGTGTGTATAAGTTCTCTTTCACTCATTTTGCATCAGAGTGGAAGATGAATTGAAGAGATGAAGTTCTATAGTTACTGGTATAATGTGGGAGCTAATTAGAAACATGCTACATGGGAATAACTTGCTCTTATGGGGTAAATAATTTAAAAATGTCAGAAAAAGACCTTTGTTTCTATGGAAAGGTAAATTCTGTCAGTTGCATCTCATGATTTGCCTTGAAAGTGTAATATAGTTTTTTTGAAACATGGAATATGACACTGAAAAATCTTTTGTTTTCTCCATCAGTTAAAGGATGAAAAGTGACAAGGAGCCTTTTTTTGTGAAATTTATAAAGTCTTCTGGAAATTCTGAATATTTTTTTAAAGCTCTTGAGGTAAGCACGTTTGGTAGTTTTACTAGCTATAATCCTGACTAGTTTTTTGTCTCACACTTTCATGCTTATTTATTTGTAAATTCTAAACATCAATAAAAGAGATTGTCTTTATATGGGGAAGGCAGTTAGGATTAGGTAGAACTACAGTTGTGTAATTTTTTTCCTGTTAAAAGGAGTAGTGTTTTGTTGGTTTCATACTTCACCTAATTGTAGTAGGTGAATTCAACTTTGATATGGTAGAAAGATCTTTATAGTGAAATCATAGGTTTTTCACAAAATAGTTTTCATGGTGAGACTGGTTCAGTGAGCTATGCTTTACCTCCTGAAAGGAAATGAAACACTCAAAACTTTGGGTCTAATTTTGTAAATGATTGCTGCCAAGTATAATGCATAGTACTGTGGCATTTCTTTTTGACTGAATAAGCTTAAGTCCCCAAAGAATAAAGCATCACACAAGATTTGAATGAACCTTTTAATAAGTGCTGTGCCTTGGTGGTCAGCATTTGACAGGTTGGGCCCGTCGACTGTCTGGGGAGAATACTCTTTAATTCACACTGCAGAGTGAATTGCAACCTTGAGGGTTTTGGAGTAGGGATGGCCAACCCATGGCATGTGTGCCGTAAGTAGCATGGTCAGCCTGTGTGTGTGGCATGCAGCCAATCATCAAGGAACACAGCAGTAGATTGGGCAGGGAGGAGGAGAGTAACAGATTAGGTGGAGAGCACAGGGCAGGGAGCAGAAGGCAGAGCAAAAGATCAGGCAAGGGAAAGGGATCAGCGCGTCAC
>NW_005841962.1:1883748-1890369 GCF_000455745.1 Alligator sinensis | reverse complement strand
TTGGGATTTTACGTTATGCCATTCCTGCCAAAATGTTTGGCTCTCAGTAGGCTTTGGAGGGTCTTTCAGGATAGTCCCGTACCCATTGTACGATAGATACAGCAAGGAGAGTGTCAATTCCTTTTCCCTTGGATAGTCAGTGGGAGGTGAAGATGCTCAGTACCTTGTAGGATCGGGACCTATCTGTTCAAGTTTGTGTACTGTCCATTTTAACTTATATAGTATGCTGGTTATTGATGAATATTGGTCAATTTTATTACAATGGGACTTTTGTATGGTAATTTTACTAGAAGCCGTTTCAGCTGCATATGGTCTGTAGTTCCCATGGGATTCACTTTAAAGAATTATTCATCAGTCAAAGAGGAACTTGAAAGCTAAGGAAATTTAAGTGTATTCTTATTGTTTCATGTTTTCTTGCAGTCCATAAAAGAATTTCAGTCAGAAGAATATCTCCAGATTCTTGAAGAAGCAGCTGCACTTGATATAAAAGAGAATGACCAGTCCCTTTATATCTGTGACCCATTTAGTGGCATTGTTTTTAATCATCTCAAAAAGGTTTGCACCCCACCTTTCTACTCACAAGTATCCTGTTCCTTGGGACACTCATAATCCTGCCATATGTCTCTTTTCTGCATTCTGTGGGCTACATAGCAAATATTTTTAAATGCTGGATATTCCCAATTAGAATTTCAGAGAGATATAGCAAAGGGTAGCAATACATGAGGGGAAAAACAAAGGAATCAGTACTCTGGCCAAGCTGGCATTTTTCTTCTCCGGGTTCTGCAGGAGTCTGCAGCAATGACTTGAAGCCACTTTTATGTTTCAGCCAAAGAGAGCTGGTCTAACTGAGCCATAACTTTTCAGTAGTCAAAAATAGGCTAGCTAGAGCTCAGTGGCTGTTCAGGCATAGCTCCTGTTTTCTAGGCTGGAGCTCTGTGCTACCTGGAGGGATTTCCTTCTGTTTGGAGAATCCCTGACCTGTTGGTTGGACAACTTTTCCATCTGTTCTTTATAGCTTGAACAGGCATCATATGTTTTAGGGGGAAAATGTTATCTCTTTTTCTTAATTGTATTTGGTTCTCTTATCTTTGTTGCAGCTTGGCTGTAGAATCGTTGGACCACAGGTAGTCATATTTTGCATGCAGCACCAGCGGTGTGTCCCTAGAGCTGAATATCCTGTTTATAATATGGCTATGGCTGATATAACAATATCCTGTACCAGCCTTGAAAAAGAAATTAGGGTAATGTATATATATAATGGAAACAACTGTTGTTCCAAAGTTTTTCATATTTTATTCCAGATGTAGCATTAATAGGATTTATTGGTTAAGTGATGTACTTGTTGAAAACTGAGTCTAAAATGTAACTTGGGTATAGAATTGGCATTTTAATTAATAATTAAAGAAAAGTTGAATGTACTGATTTTAAATACTTATGGCTTCCCATAATTATGTTGTTTAAACCCTACTGGAAAATGCAAATAATTAAAGCTACTATAAATTGAATTATGAGAATAATCATGTGACAATTTTTTAAAGAATGTTAAAATTGATGTGAAAAGTGTTTTGGTGCTTGATTTCAGTGTTTGTTTTTCTTTGTTTTCTTTTCTAGGAAGAAGTTCATAAGTACGTTCAGTTGATGGGTGGCCGTGTATACAAAGATCTCAATGTGTCTATAACTCATCTTATAGCTGGAGAAGTTGGCAGCAAGAAATATTTAGTAGCTGCTACACTGAAGAAACCGATTTTGCTTCCCTCTTGGGTAAAAGCATTATGGGAGAAGTCTCAACAAGGGTAGAGATTAATTTAATTTACTATTATATTATTACATATCTTGTATTATATAGTCTGTTATATAATTATGCATTTTACACATTATTTTATTACTTTATTATTTTATATTACTGAATTTATTTTTATGGGGGTTTTTTTGCTTTGGTGAGCTGTCCTGAGCTTTTCTGGGGAAGGTGCCATAAAAATCAAATAAATAAAGAAGCAGTAAGCACTCTCTGTATTGCAAAATACTAAATGTTATAATAGGTCTAGACTGCACTCATTCTTGTGAGTTTTGTGTTGGAGAAAGATGTATTTTATTTTCTTCCCTTCTTTTGTTTTTTTGCCCATTCTTCTTTCCCTTCCTTCCCCAAGTATGACAAGTTGTAAAGACCTCAACATGGAAGACTTCATCTGTCCTTTGTTTCGTGGCTGTACTATCTGTGTAACTGGTTTAAGCAGCTTGGATAGGAAGGAGGTCCAGCATCTTGCTACCAAACATGGTGGTCAATACACAGGACAGCTCAAAATGAATGAATGCACTCACCTCATCGTTCAAGAGCCAAAAGGTAGAACTTTAAAGTAGTATTCTTTAGTTATTTTACAGATGTGAGACTACTCGACTTAAGCCAAGAGTATAAATAAGTGTTTGAAGGCTCAGAGCTTAGGCTAGTATCTGTTTCATCATGCTGTTTATATTACCAGTGTTACTGAAATAAATATTTGTAGGCAAGAAGGAAGGTGTTCTTCAGGGGCAGTGAAAGGAGTGCAGAGGTACATGAAAGCAGAGAACCCAATGCTATTAGAAGGGGGAAGAAAAGAGCCCAACAGAGCAGATAAAAATGAAGAAATGTGGACAAAGGGGTACTTTGGAATTGTAACGGTGATAGAAATGGGATTTGTAACTGATACCTAGGGGGGTGCTTTAGCTAAAACTCGGTGAACAAGCTTTAGTTAAAGTGCCTCCATGGTCATTTTGAAACGTGAGATACTGAATACATGTGACACTGGCGTTTTAATTAGAGTAGCTGGGAGCCTTTGCCCCGCTCCCCCGAGAATGTGTATACAGGTTTCCCTCGCCAACCACGGTTTTGAATATCCGTGCTTCAGAGAAGGGAGTACAGTCTGAAAATGCCTCCCACAGCCCTCCGGGCCCTGCTCCCCCAGCCCTGCTGGTTTTGCCAGCCACGGGAACTTTCAGGAACCTAACCCCCCGTGGTTGGTGAGGGAAATAATATTCCAGGTACTAAAATAAAAATAAGGATCTATTTTTGGGGAAAGGAGAAGGGTTGGAAACTGTGTGAGAGATGCGTACGCAGGAGTAACTTGTTAAAATTCTTTCTCTTTTCCCCCTGGTGAGTTATTTTGCAATTCTCTTTTTTTCACCCTCAAAACCTGAAGGTTTCAGGCCATGGCAATTCTGTGTCTGTCTGTAGAGCTTTGCATAACTCCTTCATGGAGCCTGTCAGCGTTGCAGAGCCATGCAAAACATTTCTGTCCCTGAGCCTGAATGTATCCTCTGGGTGCTCAGATATCACTGTGATGAAAGCAATATGTTTATGCTTCCATGGCATGCCAGCATGAGTAGGGTAAGCCAAGTAAGACTGGTAAAACACAATCCCTGCATGATAGAATTTTGCTAATGCTGACTGTTCCTTCTTTTTGTATCTGTTGTTTTTGTTTAGCTTAGGATGATTATCAACAGCTTGTTATAGGTGAGAATAACAATAACTCAGCTATGGGCGTGGCTTACTCTTTTTGAATACGGAATGGTTCCGCTGATCAAAATGCTATCGAAGTTTTCTTTAATTTTTCTCACTAGTTGCGTCTTCAACTTTAGTACCACAAGTGAAAGGCAGCCCAGTGATAACATAACCATGAGCTAGCTGTCAATGGGATTTCTACTGCAGTTGTATGAAATTGGGTATTTGTTTAATAAAGATAAATCCATACATTTTAGGCCCTAAGTTTACTTGTGTGTGTGCATGAGGAAGAGAGAAGCTTAGCTTTGAACCTAAAGGCCACACAGTTCAAACTCTTACCACAAAACTTTGAGCTAATATCTACTTTAGCACTACAGTATAACCTCATAAATACGGTGTGCTTGGGATCAAGCACCTGCCAGAAATTTGAAAATGCTGGATTTTTTTTAAACCCAAGGGGAGGCGGGGTAGCAGTGGCTACACACAGAGTGGTGGTTCAGGGTAGTTAATGGTGGCAGCAGCCGCCACGTGCAAGCTTCCCCTTCTGTGTCTGGGAATGCGGTGGGGAGCAGTGGCCAGTCCCAGAGCAGCTACTCCCCATTTAAAAAGTGCCAGATTTTTGAGAATTCTGGATTTATGAAGTTATACTGTATAGTGAAGTACAGATATACTAATAAATTGCTTGGTTTCTGAGTATTCTATAAATCCTCTGGAATTATTATCATCTTTAGTATTGCTACATCTTTTTTGGTTTTTAGCTGCACATGACATCTTGCAGACCCTTCTACCAATTTCTGCTTGCTGTTCAGGTGGAAATTAAAGCTCACAGGCTATTTTTTCAGAGTAGGGTGATTAAAAACAATTTAATGTCAGAGGTTGTTGCATAAGCCATTTGGTTAGTTAGTTTGCTTTTGTTAACAGGATGCAATACACTGCTTTTAAAGCATATTAGGGTACCTTGGTTTTGAAATTTGTGATATAATCAAATAAGAGAAGTAATTATGTAGCCAAACGAGCCAAAATTACATTGGTGCATTAATGAATTAACTGTAGGCTGGGTTTTGGGGCTAGAGGGAAAGCCCTTTTGATATTGGAGAATGTATTGCTAACCACCACTTTCAAGCGCAGTTGGTGCATCTATGTGAGATGCCTGACTGTGGAGTTGACTAATTAGCTCCACAGTACAGTGTCACCAGCTACACGTGCACCCCTTTTAAGCTGGAGTAAACTAATCAACTCCACTGTTGGATAGTACTGCCTGACACAAGCACTATCCTATGGCAGAATTATTTACTCCTCAGTGCACGTCTAAATTGTGATGGGCTGGCTGGGCACGAGGGTGCTACAGTGTAGGGGCTGCCTGCCAGCTCAATACATTGAGCTGGGAGGGAGCAGCTCCAGGGTGGCAAGCTAACCCCACAGGCCCACCGCAAGCTGGGGCTGTGCCACCCCAGCTCAACTTGCTGTGGTCTTGAGCATATGTGTAAATGCTGGACCCGGGGGCAATAAACTCTGGTGTGAATTTCATGTGTAGATGTGCCCAGTTTTTAATGGAATGTTCTTGGTTTCTTGATGTGCAGCTCATATTCAGAGTTACCATTTTTTAAGTCAATTTTTGTGCTTATGATTTTTCTCTATATGTGATAGGCCAGAAATATGAATGTGCCAAAAAATGGAATGTGCACTGTGTCCCCATCCAGTGGTTTTTTGAGAGCATTGAGAGAGGCTTCTGTCAAAATGAATTGATGTATAAGGTAGAGCTTGGACCAAAACAAGACGATACACCCAGTACTTCAACACCTACTAACCAAGCCAGCAAACCTGACAGTAAGCTAAGCTTATGAACAACTATTTGGAAAGGCAGGGTTATTCATGACTTTTTATTTTCAAACAGAAAGCTGACAGAAAGGAAGTCTTTTCCATAGCTCTGTAAAGAAAAGTGGAGTTTCAACTTTAAGTAGTTAAAAAAAAAAAAAAAAGAAACATTATTCCATGTTGATTAATTTATTAACATAAAAGTCAAAAGCAATTATGTTTACTTAAGGGACACTATCGGTTTTAAAAGTGCACTTCTTTGAATATTTATTGCCTATTGTTATTCCAGGAAAAAGCTAAGATGACTGAAAGTGGAGGCATTAGGGTTAGAAGTGCCAGAAAATATAGCAGACTTTTTAATGATCAGTTTTCAAGTTGATAGTGTCGTCTTTACTATGGAGCAGTTGATATTAGTATCAAATATAAGAACATCTAAAAAGTACCTGACCACAAAGATTGCTGAACAGACTGAGTTTCTTTAAAAGCTGGCCACCCACATTTTAAGGATGGCAGTTCTTCAGAACGAAATGGAAAGTGATTTTGCAAAAACAGTGTTACTAATAGTGAGAGAGTACTGGTTTAAATTACACCGAAACGCAATATTTTATTAAAGGCTAGATTGTGTAATATTGCGCTTTTTCGACATCATTTTGCTGTGCTGATAAACTTATATTTGACAATTATACACCCTCTGTTGGGTTAAGCGGTGGGAGAAACAAATGGAAGCTAACTTATTTTCGCCTTTTTTTTGAAAGGTCGTACACTTTCAGATGTCAGCCATATTTCCAATATTAGTTTGAGTGGCATTAATGAAACAGCCTTTAGTTCTGCTATGAACAGCAAGCTGGATCCTCCTCCTGATGACCTGGAAAATTTGGATATCAGTTCTTTTGAAAGCCATGAAGATTTACTAGATGGATGTCGGGTATGTTAAAACAATTCAGTTTTGAAATGATCAGGTATTATCTCTTGAAGGCAACTAGTGTGAGACTCCTGCAGTATTACTAAAATAAAATGTATTCTTTCAACTACCAGCAGCAAATACATAACTTTAAGACAACCGCTGTAAATTGCTTTATAATGCTATATGCAGGGGTGTTAAACTCATCCCAGGCCCTAGGTCAGATTTGGACTACATTAGGTGCTTCTTTTGGTCCAGATTCAAAGTGCAGCAGTGACTGCAGCGGTCTAGAGGTGGCAGCTAGGGTCTGGGAACAGCAGTGGGGATTAGGTTGTGACAATGGCAACAGCATGGGTCTGGAGACTGTAGTGGGGTTTGGGCCGCGGCCGGTCTGGGCCCAGTGGCATGAATCAGGCAGTGGTCGTGTAGG
>NW_005841962.1:1870884-1883586 GCF_000455745.1 Alligator sinensis | reverse complement strand
GTGTAGGTCTGGGGGCAGTGGTGGGGGTCAGACAGTGGGCCAAGTGAGAGCTGTATCTGCATAGCCTGTGCTGGATCCTCTGCTGCTGACAGCCATATTTGTTGTGTCCCAGGGACCCAAACTCTGCAGCAGGCCATGCCCCAGTAGCCTTCCCACCATAATTTATGGTAGCCCACCAGACTACTGTTGGGCTGCATAGAATGGTTCTGCGAGCCAAATGCTTTGATATTTCTTCTACATTGGGTAGTGGAAATGTGTCCAAACTAGACTTGAATAATATGAAGCTTTGTGCTGGCAATTTTAATAGAAGGGAAATCGTGGTTGTTCCACATGTTGGTTGGAAATTGAATTCTGCAAGGATTGGTGTTAAACGTGGATAACTTTTTTGTATTTTGTGGTTTCTCATAAATCAAAGGTCAAGTTACATGTTACTTTTGTGTTTATGTATTTGCTTGATAGAATAATAAATGGTATCAAAATGCCCCACTTCAAACAGGTATCTTATTCTGATGTCCTTTTTCTTCCTATAGATTTATCTTTGTGGCTTCAGTGGCAGGAAGTTAGATAAGATGAGAAGGCTTATTAATAATGGTGGTGGTGTTCGATTCAATCAGCTCAATGAAGATGTCTCCCATGTCATTTTGGGTGAATACGATGATGAATTGAAACAGTTTTTGAACAAGACAACTCACAGGTTCTGTTAACTATGTTGCTTAAGCTACTTCTGCTATTGTATTTTCTCGTGTAAACAAAGAAAATATGTATTGATTTGAAGATTTAACTGTTCTTTTTGCTAGATTGCTATCTATACTGCAAAGAAAAATTTTAACACCCATGTAGACTAAAAAGTGAAACGTGCTCTTAGAAGTAGTGTTTTTAGGTAGCATCCAACAAGAAATACTTCTCTTTAAATGGGCTGAAGGAGGATTTTTATAAATGTTCTTTTGCAAACCATCAATATCTGAGATGTATAGCAACCAAGAACAGTTTAAATATAATTAAGCTAAAAATTCTTATGTTCAAACACTGAATTAAACTCAGAAAGTCTGCAGTGTGCATGTAATGGGCATTATTCTGTCAACTGGAGTTAGATGAGTATTGAAAGATTTTACTTGAAGCATAGATGCACTTGTAGTGTAGAAATTACTTCGGAGGGAAAAAAATAGGCCCTTCAATCCATTGTAACCTGTCTATGCCTGTATGTATTTTGGGTTTTAAAGGCCTCATGTAGTGACAGCAAAATGGCTGCTGGAATCTTTTCGTAAAGGTCACCTACTTCCCATGGAACAGTACATTCCTGCAAACTACCAACCAATAGAAAATCCAATTTTGGGGCAACCTGGAATTAAGCCAGCTCTTCCCAAAAGCAGTAATCTCTCAAAGAAGGAAACTGTGAGCCTTGTACAGTACCAGGAAGCAGATGAAGATGACCTCCTCTCTCAATATATAAATAATGATTCCACATTAGGTAAGTTCTAGCTGTAGGACTTCCTGTGTAGACAAGATTTAAGTACATCTTTTGTATTAAAATTCTTATACTTTCTACAAAGATGGGTACAAAGGAAGTAGTTAATTGATTGTAATAGCCTATACAAAATTTCATTCATATTTTACATGCGTGTTCCTTAAACCTTGCCTTTTTTATGCATTATTTTCCCTCCTGTATTTTAGAAAAAAGTAAAAACCAAACTTACACACGTCTCATGTAGAATAGCTTCTACTTGGAATATAAAGCTTTGTTTTCCAGTGCTACATTATTTTCAGTAGATAATATACGAAACACTCAGGTTTCCGTTAAAAATAGCCTCATGTTCATTTTGAATTGTACATGACATTTTCATCTAATTATCTTCTGTTTCAGTTGAAAATGAAAAGCTTGACTCTGGCAAATTGAGTGATACCAACGTCCAAGAAGAGAACCAGTCGTCTGTCTATCATGGGTCCATGGCAGAGACTTCTACAGGGATTGAAGGAGGTTTATTCAACAGAAAAAGCTTCCTTCTTTTGGGTTTTGGTGAAGAGGATGAGTCGTGCATTGCAGATCTTATAAAGGAGAACTCTGGGAAAGTTCTTTCTCTTCAGAGCAGAGTGAATGCTGACTATGCTGTGGTTCCTTTACTAGGATGCAATGTGGATTCAACTGTAGATGTTGTTACAAATACATGGCTGGTAAGGGGATAATGTAGACCTGTGATTTAATTATGTGAGGAAACAAATATTAGCATTAGAAATATAGAGATTGGCAGAGTGAGCGGTTATTGCTGGTTATATTTGCATATTAGGAGAGAGTGTTTAGCCTTATTTAATATGAAATATCAGAGATGAGCTGCTTAAATACACTTGTTACACAAAGGTATTTTTTTTTTACCTATCGTTTATTTCTCTCTTATTGTGTATTAATGACACCAACACTGAGTATGCAGGACTGTGCAGCATTACTTGAACAAAAGAGCTGTAAAGATGGAATCTGTGTAGTTTATTTTTTAATGACCACTTTTGTTGTTCTAATGTTTTTCTCTTGCTCTTATCTTTTTTAAATGCAATGCAAAGAGCTAGACTCTTAGAACAAGCCTGGCAATTGGATCTTTCTGAAATCTCTTTAAAAAATTTTTTTTAATTGTCTGATAAATACAAAATAATGCATATTCAACCTTCGATTTAAGGGACAAAGAAGGGGGTCCCCCTTGCTTTTGAAACCATAAATGTTGAACAGGAACTGAAGCAATGTCACACTTTCTTCTGTTGATGTCATTCTCATTCTAATTTATTTCTTCTTTTTAAGTTTGTGTGTGTGGAACAGCAGCTCCTTTTAAACCCCCTTTCCAACCCACTTTTCACACCAGTACCAGTAATGGAAGGATGCACTCCTCTGGAAGACTGTGTTCTTTCTTTTAGCCAGTTCATTGGTGCAGAGAGAGACTCCCTGGTGTACTTGGCAGGTCTGCTAGGAGCAAGGTATGCAGTCTGTGGTCACTTCTCTCCATTTTCTAACACTCACGGTGTTTAAACCCTCTTGATTTATTATTGTTCTTTTTTGAGAGAGAGACTGAAAACGTTGAGGTAAATGTTTGTTCTTTACTCTTGGATTTTATTCATGTAGAAAACTGATATTGAATCATTGAGGTTTATTATTTGGCTCTATATTTTCCCCTTTCTCATTACATAGACTAAGTCTATGGAACCTTAAGTCTCTGAATCCTCAGTCCTGCAGCCTTCTACATACCTCATGGGAGATGAGAGAAAAATTGATTTTGATTAATGCTAAAATCAGTTAATGACTTCGGAGTGACGTGCCTATCAACTACAGGGGTGCATCTGGAACATATGGAAAGACCGTTGGGGCTTGGGATATTTCAGACTCTTCCATGTTTTTAGAGCACTGTTTTGCTTTATTATTTATTTTATTGAAATGTAAATTATTATAACTGTTTGGTATTACTGCTTGCTCCTTGTCCTTTTGCCTAAATCAGAACTGTAAACTGTGTTAGGCAAAATCGGGATCATGACCTTCAGTGGGCTTGAGCCCCACTGATACTGTTAGCCATGATGGTGCTATCTGGGAGAGGGGTCACATGTACGGTTGTAAGCTGACTGGAAGGTGGTTTATTAGCTCCAGTTGTGGCCCCCAAAAAGTAGGAATTGCTGTTGTAAGACGGTCTTCTAAATCATTCTAAATTGTACCTAACCTTGTGAAGACTTATTTAAATCAAGCAAGAGGCAAGGATTTCTAAGGGTGATATAGTATCTCTTATTGGACTAACTGTAGCTGGGATAAAGTTAGAGAAGCTTTTGAATGCAAGACGTTCTTCCTCAGGTCTCTGATCGCAGGGAGACGACTCTAACTTTATCCCGATTCTGGCTTCCTGTGATCAGACATGCAAGGAAGAATGTCTTGCATTCAGAAAATAGCACCTCAAGAAATCTTTTCCTTTTGCATAATTTCTGGCCCATGATGACTACAATATCACTCTTACACTACCTGTTTAAATCTTTCAGAGTCCAAGAATTCTTTGTGCGCAGATGTAATCCAAAGAAAGGAATGTTAGCTAGCACCCATCTTGTGGCAAAAGAACCAGATGGATCTAAGTATGAAGCTGCAAAGAAGTGGGACTTGCCTGCAATCACTATGGCTTGGCTCTTGCAATCTGCAAGGATGGGAAAGAAAGCAGATGAGAGCAAGTTTTTGGTTGAAAACATAGACACTGAAGGTTCGCCCTTATGGTCTACTTTGTTAATCATGTTGGATCACAGTGCATTGCATTGTAGTTCAAGTGAAAACGCACACAATCTGATTTTGTTAGCTCTAAGAATTTAAATTATCAAAAATGTAAGGCTTTTGAAAGTTTAGAATGTACTTTGCATTAGTGAAAATTGGTTACTTTTTTATCTGTCACTTAGCTGAAACTGTAAGTGCTAGTCAGTTTCACTTTGCATTCAGTGGTCCAGATTTTAGCCTGGGTAAGTCAGTGTGTAGCTCCATTGAACTCAAAAGAACTATGGTAATATAAATCTGAGGGTCTAGCTCCATATCCAGCCATTTGCACTTTCTAGTTTACATGCCCTTGCACAATAGAGTTGTAAAGTATAGCAGTGGAACACTTAAAGCTAATAGACTATTTTCATTAGCATAAAGGCTTTAACCATCTTTTTCTTCATCTGAACAAACCTACATTTGGATCCCAAATACCCCTACAGTAATCCTTTAATACTGAGAAATAAACTGGATCATTTAATGTTGAGTACCAGCTAACTCACCCATTCTTACTGATCACGTACCACATTAATCACCTCTCAGTCTGTGACTTTGTCTTCTGTTCTGTAGTAGTAAGAATATACCTGTAATTCTGTATTTCATTTTGGGCACCTCAAGGCCAGAAAGTTCTTGAAAGGTGGACTGAGAATGTCTTTGATTCCAGAAAATAGGATTTGATGAGAAGGAGCTCCCTTCTAGTCTGAAATTTCCAGTAGTTTGGAAAGCAGCACCAGAAATGAGAGAGCAGGGTGGGGGGGAGTATTTTATGGAAAAAGCAATTATGTGGGGAATCCAAGTCACATCTATAGGTGTTTGAAGCATGTAAACTCCCAAGGGCCAGCTCCTGTTGACTTCCTTGAAGTCAAGGTTTGGGCAGAAGGGGGGGCAAAATTAGGTGGGCCATGGGAGTATATCTGAGAGTAGTGAAATGGAATCAAGCACAGGAAAATATCTCTACTTTCAAGGAGTTTTATATTTGTATTTCAGTTGCAGTCAAAGGATCCTACTAGGTTTGCTGTGCATGAAGCAAGACAATATGAGATGGGCAAGGTTAATTCATCTTTCAGGTGCCTAAGGATGAGCACAGAAATGATGATGTACAACACAAGCATTGGTGTAAAAGAAATTAATTTTGTTGTCTTTTATAAACAACCTGCCCACCCGCTTTAGATTTGATTTTAAAAGTATCAAAAAGTTTAGTAAGTCTTCAATATTATCTGTGTACATACAAGACTTGTATTAAAGTGGGGAAAGACAGTGCTTTATTGTAGCTTTCTTTATTTCAAGATAAAGAGAGTTTCATAACTCAGCCTTCCAAAGCAGAGGCAGCTCCCGTGACTTTAGAGGCATCAGACCATCCTAGCAGTCTCCTTGAAACCAGGAACAAAACAGCTGTGACTCCTCTTGATATGAATCGGTTCCAGAGTAAAGCTTTCCAAGCTGTAATCTCTCATCATATTGGGAAAAAGCCATCCCCTCCAGCAGAAGGAAGACCACTCCAGAAAGAACCGTCTTTACACCTTGACACACCATCCAAATTTCTTTCCAGAGACAAGCTCTTCAAGCCTTCATTTGATGTCAAGGTAAATTTATTTGGGAGTTTCTAGGTTGGGAGTGTGAATAGGTTAAAGAAAGCGTGCAAATTGGAAAACTGCACAAAACCTTATGCAAACCCTGCGCAGTACACATTTAAAATATTTAGCTTTTTTAGTTTCTCAAGTAGTCAAGAGAATTCAAGTGTTTTGAAAAGTGGAGATACTGAAATTGATACCTGAAATACATAAAAATTGTTTCGGTGTGAATGTCAGGTAACAGGTTTATTTTGTTTTGCTATTGCTCCTTTAACAAAGCACATTAATGCCTGCAGCAGTATATACCAGAGTGCTCTGGAAATACTGATCTGTTGTACTTAGTCTGTATTGTGTCATCTTATTTCTTCCAACTGCCAAAAAATCAAAAAAAGCCCTTTAGGGAATAGGTTTCTCAAAGAGCTGTGGTATACTGTTTAAATTAAGGAAAGCTTAAGTTTATAACTTACCCCTTTCTTTTACATATTCATTTTCCTAGGGTTTTGGGGTGGGTTTTTTTTTTTGGTTCAAGCATTCTCTTGTCTGAGATTATCGGCTTCTAGTGAACTGCTGTATTTCTATGCTGATCTTTATTCCTCTGAAAGAATAGTAGATATTGCCCTTTTTTATGCTTGTAACCATAAAGATAAAGATGAGAGAGAATAAGTGAAGGTGACACATTTTATCTTGGATGAACTGCAAACAGAAAATGGATATGTTTTGCTTATATTTATATTTTAAGATCTTTTGGAGAAAGGACTATCTGCTAATGTGTCTGTGATTCCTAACATAAGGAGACGCCAGTATCAGTTGACACCACTAGGTGCTTCTATAGTAAAAAATAAGGTGTAGGTTATTCATATGTAGTCTATGTTTGTGGAGCCTCCTATTCAGTGAGAGTCTGATCCTGGAGAAAAGAGTTTGTGGTCATTTGGTTATTACTTTACATTTTGGTAGGATGCCTTGGCAGCTTTGGAAACTCCAGGGGGTCCCGACCAGAGAAACAGAAAACAGAGTACTCCTCTCTCTGAAGTCATTGGCAGGAACTTGAAACTGGCTCTGGCAAACAGTGCACGTTATACAACAACTCTTTCTGCCAGCCCTCAGCTGAGGGCTGCACAAACAGAAGTGGTAAGATTGTGGGTTGGAGTTTTTTTGGGGAAGGTAGAGGGAGGGAGGGGTGGAGTAGGCTTAATTTAACTCAACAGCACAATTTCCTTATTTACTTATTAGATGCTTGAAATAGACAGTGTTGTGAAAAGTGATTTGATACTACACTGATACAGTCAGGGTCAGTTAATCTGGCACTATGTTTTAATTCACCATTGTTCAGATTCCCTGCCAGTGGCCCTCCTCTACCTCTGCCCATAGTAGTGAGTAATAATTCATCTTGATTTATACTCTTCTTACAGTGGCAATATAACCTGAGTTCACTATATGTTCAGGGAGAAATTTTTATGATTTATCTGTATTTTTATGTCAGTTAAAAGTAGTGACACAAGATTAGGTATTTTGGCTTCTGAAAGAGAAAAAAGTATTTAAAGGTGTTTATTTTGCTGTGGTCCTGTTTTACCAATGGTTAAGTCATGTGTATTATATAAATACATGGCTGTATATGTCTCGTAGTTCAAGGATTTGGCATTCATCCATCTTTGATAATTCTTAGTTTCTGGTGTCATGGGAATTGGTGAGCACGAGTTAAGCTATGTTATAGTTCAGAGAAAAAGTATTCGTTATTTTCTGAATAGCCATTGTACTTTTTGTCTTGCATCTCCCTTTTGCCCCTTGGAGGCAAGTGATGTTGAGCAAGGGAAAAATAATGTTAATTTGCATGTTGTCATCCCTTTGTTCCATATACATCCTTGCCCTCTCTCTTTATCTTTTTTTAGTAAACTGTATTTGTGGCACTAGTTTTGACAGTTCCTCTGTTTAAATGTTGGAGTGAAGTTTTTGATTCTTTACTCCTGACACATGGAGCAGTAATGGTACTCCCCTTCTGAATGGGGAGGCTAGGGAAGTAGAGATCCAAAACTACTGATAAATGATCTGCTTTCCTTATTACAAGAGTACTGGATGAGAAATCTTCAAAATAAGACTCTTTTCATTTTTCCCCTGGATATGAACAGGAA
This sequence comes from Alligator sinensis, assembly GCF_000455745.1. Lineage (NCBI taxonomy): Eukaryota > Metazoa > Chordata > Crocodylia > Alligatoridae > Alligator > Alligator sinensis. The sequence goes on along the minus strand of NW_005841962.1, from coordinate 1,875,637 downwards.
GAAGAACCCAAACCTTTGGCTGATGTAGTTATATGTGTTAGTAAAAAACTAAGTAAGAAGCAGAGTGAACTGAATTCTATTGCAGCTTCTGTTGGAGCAGATTACAGGTATGAACTGAAGTTGACAGTTTCTAAGCTCTGCATTGATATGTGCGAGACAGTTGTGGGTGGGAGGACAGTGTAATGTTGACTGGTGATTTAAAAATGTATCTGGTAAAATGAGTATCGCCAGTCAACATTCCCCTCTTCCGTACCGCCCCCGCCCCCAAACTATCTTGCACCTATTAACATCCTGTTTCCCTTGGTCTTCCCTGTCTCTCATTTGAATTTTGACAGACCTGGATTTTGCGTATTGGCTTAAGCTTCTATTCCACCCAGGAGAGCACACAGACAACAGCAGACTTCCCTATGCCTGAAGAAGGATGCCCAAAAACTTGCAAAGAACAATTTTTTCCAACTATTTAGTTGGTCTAATCAAAGATACCACATTTACCCAAAGAATATTGTCTTTGTATGTCCTTAGACCAACACAGCTATAACCAACTTTCTTGAATCCAAAACAGCTTAATTTTCCCCTGAATTGCACACCTTACTGAATCTTACAAACTCAGGAGCTAACTATAGTGGAAGAAAAAAAGGTTACAAATAAGGGAAGGCATTAAATTTTTTTTTTTCATTTGCTTTGGGACCCACTGCTATTCCTGTTGATTTCCTTTGAAATTTTTTTTCATTGACCTCTGTAGACACTGTGTGAGAACATATTGCCACCTATTGGCTGGTAGCTGCATAGAAATAACAAAAAAAAAAGTTTCCTTGGGTGAATTGATAACAGAAATTTTTAAGTTGTTCAGACAATACAGGTCTGTTGTCTTTTGAGTTGGAGAATTCCTATTTAAGGCATACAGTGTATTGTAGCAGAGGTGTAGCTTCAACTGTTCCCTTTAGATTTCTGATTTGATCCTCTTCTAGCTCCAGAAACAGAGATCCTCATTCTTTCAAATTATTTAATTTTTCAATTACTTCTACAATATTCTTGAAATTTGCTCAGTGTTTTATAAAATTAGAAAAGATTTAGATTGGTTCTTTTCTGAAATTTTGTACTGTCTTGATTTAGCTGAAAATAATTGTAATTTCTTTTTTTTTTTGTGGTTTTGTTCTGTTCTTTGTTTTAATGAAACATGTCCGTGGAAAAGTATGCAAAATATAAAAGGTTTAGATACATATAACCTGAATTGACTTCAGTTTATGTATTCCATTATATCAAAGTAGGGTTTGACCCTAAACTTCGGACTATAAGAACTCAGGAAGCACAGACCTTTAGGCATCTATACACGTGTGGGGTGGAAGAGCTGCTCTAATTAAAGGGCCTGCAGCATCATGTCTGTTCAGCGTCCCACTCTTCAAAATGGCAGCAGGGGTGCTTTAACTAAAGCTTGTTCGAGAAGCTTTAGTTAAAGCACCCCCACTGCCATTTTGAAGCATGGGGACATTAAATGCATGTGATGTGGAGGACCATGCTAGGCAGACTTTAGCAGACTCAATTAATTAGCATGTGTTGGAGCAGATGTCTGGTGTGTGTATAGGTGTCCAATCATTCCAGACCAAAGCTTGTAGAGAGCTGAACCAAAAGACGCGTACAGGATCATCTAATTTAAGCAGATATCCCAGACTTGGCACAATCTGCATTCAAGACATTCCTTTGTTTCCTATTTAAAATACTGCAATGTGTAGACCTAGAAATGAAGCTACTCATTTTTAGAGAAATACAGTTAGCATAAAACATTGCAGCAGTATTGGCTCACCAGTTCAAGATATGACAGGTACATCAAACTTGTCCTCTTCTCTCTGCACTGGCTTCCTATAGGATGTTAAGTGAAGAAGGGCTTGGGCCTTGTTTTCAAGGCACTGAATGGCTTGTGCCCAGTGTATCTAAAAGCTGCAAGATAAAGACCAAGTTCTTTAATCTGCACTTCTTTGGCATAATGAAACTTTCTACTGTGAAAATTAAGTGTAAGAGGTGAAGCTTTCTCAGGAGATGAGCTGATGATGAATGCTGTCCTATAGGAATGAAAGACCAACACCTGCTCCAAGGGCAAGGTGCAGCTCTTTGACTTTGCATTCTGTAATATACCATAGCAGTGTGTACTTTAAAAACCATTGCAGAACCAGAATTAAAACAAGCATAACACTGAACCCACAGTTCTCCTGGGGATAGAATGAGAGAACTTGTGAGCAAAAGATGTTAATGTTTTACTACAGGGGCAGGCAGTTATTTTGGGTGGAGGGCTGCTTACTGAGTTTTGGCAAGCCATTGAGGGCTGCATAATAGGCAGCCAGGGGCAGATAAATATTAATTTTCTAAATTTTTAGGGGCCCTGCATGCCAGATAGAATGGCCTGGCAGGCTGCATCTGGCCCACGGTTCGCACTTTGCCCACCCCTGTATTACTAGAAGGTATTTGGATACTGGCGATGAGCTATTTTAGTCTCCCTTTATAAAATGCCGAACACTGCTTTCCTATATAAATACAAACCCATTTAATACGGGGGAAAAAAAAATCAACATTAAATTTAATATTAAAGTAATTATTGGAATATACAACACAATTTGCAATCAAGTCTTGTGTTGGATGATGGTAACTTTGCAGAAGCAACTACATAGTCAACGCTCGTAACTCTGTCAGCTTTGCAGAGTAAGTGTAGGGTGCCTTGGTACGTTAGGACTGAAGCTGAAGGATGCGGTTATTTTAATGTTTAATGGGAGTTGCTGTCTTCAGCTTATGTTTTATTGGTATTTGTTCTAGGTGGTGCTTTGATGAAACAGTAACTCACTTCATCTACCAGGGGCGACAAAATGACAGCAACAAGGAGTACAAGTCTGTTAAAGAAAGGGGCATACACATTGTTTCAGAGCATTGGCTTTTAGAGGTATGGGGGGAAATGGAGATTTTAAGATCAGGTATACTTCTGCTTGCTTATAGCTCATCAAAGATCAGTGGAAAATCGCAATAGTCGATGCTTTTACACATGCTGCTCTGAATTCACAGGATTCAGACTTCTAAATCTTGGAAGTAATTTCCATTGATGTGTCATCACCTTATAAATTACTAGAATTGACAATTTCTTCATACATTTGCCTTTCATAACTAATACTTACATGGCTTCATTTAGAAGAAGTGTTGGTGATGGCTGAATAGTAACTTTGTCTTACATATATATTTGACGTGAAAAGTCAGTTTTAGTTCTAAGACGAAGAAACAGTTAAGAAAAACAAAACTTGGTTCAAAAAATGTTGTGCTAATTATCGTGAGAACTTTTAAGTGCATTTTCCAATTCCGTTTAGGTCAAACTGGTCTATGTTTAGATTTTACAACACATTAGCTTGTGTCATTCCTTCCTTTCCTTCTCCTGTTTCTTATAACCTTCTTATGAACTTTATTGCAGAGTGCACAAGAAAATAAACGGCTTCCTGAATCCCTGTTTCCTCACACCTACAATCCCAAAATGAGCCTGGATATTAGTGCAGTACAAGATGACAGGCTCTCCTCCGGTCGGTTTTCATCAACTGGAAAAATGGGAAAAGAAAACGAGGTATACTGTAAAATGTAACTTGTCCCTGCTGGAGTCATTGATTTAATTTCTCTGTTCAGTTTAAAAGGATGTTGACTTCAGTTTGGCCATCACTGTAGCAGAATCATTTAGTTCTTCAGGTGTTGTAAGACTGGAGCTTTATGTCCTATGTCTGCCGTGGCTTACCACTCCTGAAACTTGTTAAAAGTCTCTCAGTTTGGGAATGAGGTCTCTAAGCTCTAAATTCCCTTATTGTTAGGATGTTTTGTTGGATGAAGATAACCCAGGAAATGAAACTACAGATCAGATAAAAGAAGTATTCATGGAAGAGGAAGAGCAAATTGCAGCAAATGAACCTAAAGGAGGTAACTTGAATATTCTGCATTTTTTTTCAAATTGGTATAATACTATAATTGTAAATATAAACCTCTTTACCATTTCAGGTAACCTTTTGATTTTTACAGACTGAAGGATTTAGTCATATTTCACCTTAGTGTCACGACCCAGTGATTTTGGTGCCTCGGCACTATGGAATTTCCTGGCCACATGAGAGCTCCTTTACACGGCAGAGTGTTCTGCTGCAATTGAGAACCCGCGTGTAGGAGAGAGTTCCCGCCAATTTGCAGTTTCCTTTGCAGGATGCATTTCTTCTTTGCAGCACAGAAATGCACGGTGCAAAGAGTTCCCACTATTCGAATGTAAATTTGTGTCCCGCTATTGGCCAGTGCTAAATTATTTACACGTGGCAGCTAGTAATTGGCTCGCTAGCCGTTTAAAATTCCGCGCGACTTCTGCCCAAGTCGAAGAGCTTTGAGCACGCTGCAGAGTGCCTCTGAAGTTATCTGACTTGCGGCTGCCGATCGATAGACTGATCACCTATCGAACTTTCTTCCCGTCACCGAGCGCAACCCCAGACGTACCCCTTTCCCCACCGGCTTCGAATTGCGGACGGATTAACTGGCTTGGGCCCCGCCAGCTGGAACAACTCATGTGGTTGTTCAGACGACCGGACCACCTGCGTCGTGATTGCAAGCGGCATGAGTAAAGTTTTTTGCAACCGATAAGTTGTGTCTGCCTCTCCATTCACCAGCCCGCCCTAACGTACGACCAATTTCTAACGCAACTCGAGTCGGCTCTGGCCGTCCGAGACATGGCGACGAGGATGGGATCTAAGGGCACGGTGAC
>NW_005841962.1:1866237-1867271 GCF_000455745.1 Alligator sinensis | reverse complement strand
CATTGATTTGCAGTACATCTATAAAATTCTTACTGGTACAGCCTTTCCCACCAAAAATTTGAATGATTGGCAAGACATCTAGAAGATGTTAACTAAATTTGTACGCCTCCCGTTAGTCAAGCATACTAAGTCCCACCGTCCGGATACTGATCCAGTACATCAGGTCATTGATAAGCTTTTAGAAGATCCACTCTGGACTGACATAGTCTTGCCTATCACATCTACCTCTGGTCCTAAAGTAAATCCATTCCTACCGTAGCTTCACGAAAATTGGGGTCACCCAGGACCACGAGTTTGCCACCAGCGTTGGTCCCAAACCATTATGGAGCTGGCTTCATACGGAGCTCGGCGCGATTGGAAAAAGGTAGCTCAGGCTTGTGAGAGATGTGCTAAAGAAAAATGTCATAAAACCAAACATCAGATTGGAGCTTTCGACTCTTCACAGTTTCAGGCAGGAAAAATTTGGCAGGTAGATCTACTGGGACCCCTCCCAGGGTCTAAACCGCCAAACAAATAGTTGTTGTGGACTTGGGAACAAGACAGTTACAGGTCATTCCCTTACGGAAGAGCAACGCCACTGCTGTTATTACTGCCTTGATTGCGGTATTTGCCACCTGGCAACCACCTCATGAGATTGTCTGACGGAAGACCTCCGTTTAACTCTAATGCTCTGGACAAATTTGCTCGTCTTCACAACGTAGTATGGCATCTTCATCTGCCATACCACCCGCAGTCCAATGGCGGTTGTGGAAAGACGCATAGGCCTATATAAAGAACAACTTCGCCTCAGAGGAGGAGGGGCGTTTAAGAACTGGACCAAGTTAAATCATGATGTTCTCATCTCGCTGAACACCGCTAAACCTTTATGGGATGAAGCTAATGCCCAGAAGCCTCCACCTTGGAAACCCAAGTTCCAGCCAGATGAGTTAGTGTGAATCTCAATACCTCACCCTCATCAGTCTCACCCGCAAGTTCACAAAGGAACAGTTCAACAGTCGGGACAGTATCCTAATACCTATTCTGTCCAACTAGAA
>NW_005841962.1:1860763-1865360 GCF_000455745.1 Alligator sinensis | reverse complement strand
GATTAACTGGCTTGGGCCCCGCCAGCTGGAACAACTCGTGTGGTTGTTCAGACGACTGGACCACCTGCGTCGTGATTGCAAGCGGCGTGAGTAAAGTTTTTTGCAACCGATAAGTTGTGTCTGCCTCTCCATTCACCAGCCCGCCCTAACGTACGACCAATTTCTAACGCAACTCGAGTCGGCTCTGGCCGTCCGAGACACTTAGCTTAAAGTGTAGCAGACCAACCATCCTTAAAATGTGCTGGCTGGTAATTATTCATAAGTGCCAAGTTTGAGAAACGGTCCTGCTTTAAAGACATTTTTACTTAGTCCACGCTAAACAGTTTTGCCAGTAAAACCCTCCTTTATGTCACAGAGTTGTATTAACTGTTCAAAAGAGTTAGCTTCTGAAACCATTCAGCAGCCAGCAGAATATGCTTGTGGACTTTCCCATGTTCTGTGTTGGCTCTAGTGGTCTGTTTGGACATTGGTACCTTCTGAAGATGCACTTGGCAAAATTGCTGCAATGAAGCCATTAGAAGACTATATATGTGCGTGCGCTCTGGCAGTTGGGTGGTGGCAGCTGTTATCTGCTGACAGAGGAAGGTAAACATAGACAAGGCCTTTGACAGTCCATAAGAGAAGTTTGACCACCTCTTGTGAATCATTAGGCTGCTATTTAGACATGTTTAAAATAACTTCTCTAGTCTCAAAGATGTTTAAGGGATTTTTGAATACTGGCAGGGAGAATACCGATAAAGCAGGGCTTACAATTACAACTTTATATGAAAATATATATGTGCCTTTGTTCTGAAAGTGAATCGCATGACTATAAATGCCTGTGATATTCTGAAAATTTAAAATGAAACAGCCTCACTCTTTTGGGGATTTTCTTTCCTTTCAAGTTTTAACCCAGACATTGGAAATGAGAGAGAACTTTCAAAAACAACTACAGGAAATCATGTCTGCCACATCAATAGTGAAACCACAAGGACAAAGAGGATCCCTGTCCAGGAACAGTTTTGACAATTCTCCTAGCACACCTGATAGCACACGATCTATGCGTAATGGCCGTAGTAGAGTTTTGGAAGCTCTCAGGTATTTTGTCCTGCTTTTCTTTAGTTTAATGGTCTTAAAAATGTGGATTGCAAATGAAATAAAAAGTATATCTGATTAATCTTTCAAATCGTAGCTGCCATATTGTAGCTACAAATGTTTCATAATGTAGCGATACCTAAGGTACATCTAACTTCATTTTTTTTAAACTGACACTTGCCTTTTGCCACTTAGCATCTTTTTCTTGCAGTTTAATCTGTTTTATTTATGCATGGTGGATGAGGTTTCCTTAAAAGGTTTCTTCTTAATTTGTGATAAGAATATAAAGCAAATACTTTCCCATGATAATCTGTCATAGCCTAGTTTAGAGCAAGAAATATGCACTTCCAGGATTAGCTGGTCTCTCTCTCAAATTCTGAAGAAAACGTTACCTCTCTTTATATTATGGCAAAAATAATCTAGTATTTAACAATTAGTTATTCCTGCAAAACACTTCTGTGTTTTTCTTTCGAATTGAGAAGCTCTTCATGACAAACCTAGGTGTAGGAAGTTGATGAATAAGGGTCTGATTTCCCGTTTTATTATTGCACCTCAAAAACTAAATACTGTTTGCAAAATGGCTCCTTTTCAATTTTCAAATTTGCTGCAAGATAACATATAGTAAAATATAAGATCATGGAACATCTTACTAGTGTACGGTCCAGAATAAAAATATCCCTTGCAATTCACTTTAGCTAACTTTCTCCTGTTGTGCCTGACTGCTCAATTGGCCGTATGATTTATTTTTATACTGAACCCTTTTGTTTTCTGTAGAGATCAGAGGGTTGCATTGCTAGTGCGATCATAAGCATGTTTCTGTTTTGGGGGATTGCACATGTGTGTGTTTGGTTTTTTTTAAGGAGATTTTGTGTGATATTTTTTTCGCTTCTCAGGCAATCCCGGCAAGCAGTGATGGACATGAATACAGAACCATCACAAAATGAACAGATTATCTGGGATGACCCCACTGCAAGAGAGGAGAGAGCAAGGCTTGTCAGCAATTTGCAGTGGCCCAACAGTCCTTCCCAGTGCTCTGAACAAATTCAGACTAATGTAAATAATACGGATGAGCCCCCTGTCAGGAAGCCCTTAACTGAAATGGAAACTGCTGATTCAGGTAAGATAAGAGATACAGTTGGATTGTGTCATTTAGTTAAAATGAATATAATCTCTAGAAGCAAAGGAGAGCAGTATTTCTAGGTGGACCTTTTGTACTTTAAAACATAAGGGTGTCTTTTTGTTGAGCAGAACTGCTCGTTTCCTTTTTAGAAATAAGTAAGGATGGTTTTCTTTAAAAATGTAAATAACATCTTGTGCACTCTCCTCCCTTTGCTGTTCTCCCAGAGGAGCTTTCCTGCATGTTTGACATCAGTAAGCAACATAGCAGTTGCACTGCTGCTACTTTACGCCCAATTTCCAAACCCTCATTCATGTTAGAAAGTATTTTACTGAAGCAAGTAACTCCAAAGGGCCCAGATGGAGCCTTTGAATATGCAGGTAACAGCTGCAGGAGCTTGCCTTTCAATAGCTGCTGAAGTACATCCCCAACATCAGTGACAAGGGAGGTGTAAGAGAAAGATCACCCATTCCCATGTAACCCACTACCTGCATCCAGACTATAAGGGACATCAGTGGACCAGGATGCAGTCAAGTTGCTATACTTTATTTTCCCTGCTGTTCTCATGAACAATCCCTCCCAGCAACCCTTCATTTAGCTGTAGGAGTGGGGAACAAGAACACTTAAGTCATCTCTGTTTCTCCTGCCAACTGCTTGGACTACTACTTCCAACCATCCCTTTAACAGATTTTTTTTTTTTTTTTTTTAACCTGAAGCAGCAGCCAACTTGGAGGAGGGGTCCCTTTGATCCTGTCTTTCATGAGGAAGTTGGCATGATTTAACCACCCTCTTTGTGCAGTTAGTGTCTTATGTTGAATTAGCTCAAGGCATCTGTTTACTTAGGAAATGGAGGAGTCTCTAGATAAAATAGTCAAAACATGAGACTGTAATATCTTACCAGGTGCTTTGTGAAAGGACATAAGCAATAATTCAGTGTCCCAGTGGCATTTGTTTTAGGCTGAATACCTTTTACAGTTTCACCAGAATTGTATTTGATCAAAGTGAATCAATCAGCAATGATTTATTATTTACAGCTGTCCGTGATGTTGAGAATGCAGGCATAACTGAGGTCTCAAGGAGCCAAGGGGTCAGAACTCCAGAAACCCCTGTACAAGATGATCATTTGATCCCCACACCACAAGCCCCAAGCATTGCCTTCCCACTAGCTAACCCTCCTGTGGCTCCACAGCCCAAAGAAGAGGTTTGTCATATTGCAATTTGCCTGTTTTACTGATCTGATTATGTTTGTACTGTACAGGAAGGTCTCAGTGTTAATAAAATTCAGTCTCTTAGTGGATGTTAAGAGTCATGAACCAAAAAGATGACAAAGCCAGTAGGGAAATACAGAGCACCCGAGTGAGGGACTAACATAAGAAGGATAGGGGTGAGGAGGGAGGGGAATCCAACTAGGTTACAGAAAATACAGTGTTGGCCAGCTGAGCCCGGGGGTGGGGTGCAGAAAGGTCTCAGTGCAATGCTAAAATGTATTTGAAATTAGAAGTTGATTGTACCATGTTTTCCCGAATCCAAGACCACCCTGAATTTAAGATGGACCCCTCCCATCCCCGTAATTGGATTTTACACATGGAAACTATATGCATTTGTTATCATTTTTCCATATATAGAATCAAATTATTAGAGGGTCATCTTAAATTCATGCCCTCCTTCCCCCAACTCCTGAAGCAAGGAAAGCAGGGGGAAGGGGTGGGGGTGAAGTGGTCTGACCCTTGCCCCTTGCCTCCTGCTGTCTACTTCTCCACACAGTGCCTGCCCCCTCCCCCAGCCACTGCACATGGTTGTTCCAGCCCCAGGTGGCCACGCAGCAGTCATTGCAGCAGTGGCAGCTCTGACTGGACCTTGGACCTAGGGCCAGAGGTGCTGCTTCTACTGCTGCTATTGCATGGCTGGGCTGGGGCTGGAGCAACTATGTGCTCCATAAACTGGGCTGGAGTGGGGCCAGAGTTGTGCTGGAGCCAGAGGGTAACTGGTGTTAGGGGGGTGGGGGACAGGCAGTGGGGCAAAGGTAGGTGTGGGGTAGGCAGCAGCAGCTCTGATTCCAATCTTGGGTCTTACGCTCAAGTTGCCTGTCCCCCCGGTCTTACGCTCAAACCCAAGACAAGGGGCTTTTAGGGCTTTTCCCTTCATGTTAAAGAGGGTGGGAAGCTTGTCTTGGATTCAAGTAAATATAGTAAATGTATTGATCAGTTTAAATTTATATATCATTCATTTCTGTGCAGAACTTAAGTTCTCAGTCTTTTATTTTTTCCAAGAGACTCTGACCAGCTGTTCCTTTTAAGGAAGGAAAATATCATGCTGGTTTACTTTGTTGTCTTGTTAACCAGTAGTTTTTTGGGGGAGCTAGGGGAGGGAGGAATGGCTGAGCATGTTTACAGCCTCTTTTTAATA
>NW_005841962.1:1840759-1860732 GCF_000455745.1 Alligator sinensis | reverse complement strand
AAAGAGTGGTTTCTAGTAATCATTTTGACACTGTTGTAGTAGCGCTGAAATACAAACTGTGGATCTGTCACTGCCAAGAATCTGTTTTAAAAGTGCACAGAGGACTTTGAGAAACTAATCTTGCTTTTGATTTGGCTGAAAAGCCCAAGCAATGGAAGGATACAAGGTTTAGTGGCATACTTCCTCACATTAGTGAATGAGTTTTGCTTGGAACAGGCAGGCTTGCCATTCTGACAGGGATTCTCAGCTGTATTTTGCACTTTGAGAAAAGATCAAATCTGTCAGTCATTGAGTTGTTTCTATCCTAGAAAACTGAATTTGATCCAATTCCTGGCAGCAGAAAAAGAAACTCTTTTTTAGAAATCTTCCTGCAAACTAGAGCACAGAGGAAAAACTACTGAGCTGCTGAGTCAACTGGTGTGCACTTTCCATTTTCCTTGCTACTGCCTGGTGTTCATACCACCTCATCACAAGCAGCAGTTCTGGGACTGAAGGTGTACGTTTATACTCCCTCTCCTATGTGACCACACTGTGCTGGGCAGAGGCACTTAGCATTTTTGCCTGGTGCTCTAAACTTTACCCTTCAGTCCCAGACTCCCAAAAGCACCAGGAAGGACTGCTCCCTTGTTTTTGGCACATCAATCCCCTGGCAGAGTGCAGATGGGGTAATGGGCTAAGAAGAGTGGGTTGGCTTTGGACCACTGCAGCCAGCTCACCCTTTCATTGGCACAGAAATGAACAGATACTTTTGGCAAAGGACATGCCAGCAGTAATGCAGTATTTCACAGGTCTTGGGGGAAGGTTCTGTCACTGTTCAGCACAAAGCCCAGGACACGCATGAGCATGGACCACTTGGTCTGTTTTTTAAATACCCAGGAGTAAAACCAAAGTAGCATCTGAAACTAGTTTCCACTCAAGTGGCATGCAAGTAAAAGAGCCATGCCCTATGGAAAAGAGCAGAGCCCACCATACAAGGTGTCGGATTCCTAAACTGAAATGCTGTGTCTACAATGTGCTGTGCAAGATAGCACCTTAGTTATGTTACTGCACTTTCACCCAACACTACAAGTAAGATGGGTAAGCTTTGCTGGGTGCCGTTTTTGGCAGCGCAGCACAAAGCATGTGGTAACTTCAACAGTTTTACTTGGGAAATTTTTTTACTTGGGAATAATTATGAGAAGCCTCATCTTGGGGTTTTGCTGCTGTTAGTTTTCCATTGTAGAAAGCTTGGATGTGGGGAAGCAGGGCAACAACTGTGTCCAATGATTTTTCTATATCTGGCTTGCTTTTCAATCAATAATTGAAGGAATAACAGATAACAGAATACCCAGAAGACGGGTAAAACCAGAGGATGTTAAGTGCAAGTTTTACTATGCACATTAGAAAAATTTTCAATTTGGGAGAAACCTGCTAGTGGAAAGCCAGGCCTTCTTTGTTTTCTAACTGGTGGCTCTGATTTTCCCTTCTCAAACTGCATAGCTTAAAGAAAACTTAATGTAGTAATAACTATCTCAGATACTAAGTAGAGAAATAGCTTGAGTATCAGTTTTAATCTTTCTACCCTACTCTCCCCTAAACTTTTGTTGTATTGTAGGTTGTTATAGCAGATGAGGTTGATGAAGAACCAGAAAAGCAGCGTAAATTCCAGCTGTCTTCTCTTAATCCTCAAGAGCGATTTGACTACTGTCATCTGATTGAAGAACTAGGTACCAAATGTCCCTGAAACTTTCAAAATTGTTTGTGGGTCTTTGGGCCAGAGAGGGGCCTCTTGCTATTTCACTGATTTACTATGAGGTATCAAATTGGTAGTCCCAAAATTCATGATGGTCCTTCACTTCTTGAAGGAACAGTCTTGTTACAAAATGACAAAGCTCATTTTTCTGTCTCCTGGCATTTGTCTATGGAGTTTCCTCTTTGTCCTTAGAATTGTGCCTGCCTATGCACCACTGGTATTTCTCTCCTTCCCTTTAAATCTTCCCTGCTACAACCACAAGCTTGCTTGTGCTAAAGTGGCTTTGTGTGTCTTTTCCACCAGTTACCTCCTCCTCTTCCTCTGGCTTCCATGTATGTTGTTGTAACAACGCAGGTTTCTAACTGGATAGAATTGTAGCTTAATAATAGAAATGTAACACGTTAATTTCGCACATTTCTTCATTCTTTCACTTATCCTCTCTGCAGTGCACTTTACTTGAACTAACCCAAATCAAACTCATTCCTGTGTTTCAAGGTGGGATAGTGCTGGAGAAGCAGTGTTTTGATCCAAGTTGTACACACACTGTTGTGGGACATCCTCTTCGAAACGAAAAATTCTTGGCCTCAATGGCAGCTGGGAAATGGGTCCTTCACCGTTCTTACCTAGAAGCATGCAGAGCAGCCAGGTGCTTTGTACAGGCAAGTAACTTCATTATTAAGATATCAGCATCTTAAAGTTCTTTTTGGTATTTTGATTTTTTTTCAGTGCTTTTGAAACGCCCTCAACAGGTAGTAACAGGAATGTAAGGACTAGATTCTCAAAATGTACTGGTAATTTTTGGGGGCCCGATAGTTGACAAGTGAAAGGGGCCTCATTTTGGGAATTGCTGAATGCACACCTTTTCTGAAAATCAGTTTTCTGAGGTGTGTAGCTATAGTTGCTTCTTCCTGTTGAAAATTGATTCTTGAGTGCTTTTGGTAAATTAAGGTATCTACATGAGATGCTGACTGCACAGTAGCGTCACATCGCACGAAGCGTGATGCAATGCTACTGCACAGTAGTAATGAGTTACTGCGCACACAGTGTCATCTAAAAGCTGTTCGGCAATGTTGCTCTGCAGTAACTCCACAGTATACACAAGTACTAACTGACTGCACAGTAACAATCTATCACTTGGTTTTTAATTGGTTATCTTAGGCTGCGTCTACACAAGATGCTGACTGCACAGTAACCAGTTAAAAACCAGGGGATAGATCAGGAATTAGTTTACAAATATAGCTGTTTAAACAACCAAGCTCCCCCTTTTGTATTTTTGTTTTTCATATAAAGCATGTTTGCTATAGATGGGTATTCCTGCATATACTACATTGACATTTGCAATAACACCCTGAAATTGTTATTACGTAAATATTTGAATACTGTTTAGATGCTTTGCAGAAATCTGTGTCTGTTACAAGCAAGAACTTGTGTTTTTGTGTATGAAAATAGAAATTAGAGGAAGGAATTGAAAAAATGCAATCTCAGACTCTCTGCTTCTGAATAGTTATGTTTATTAGTTTTAACCAGAAAAATATAGCGGTATGCAAGATGATTTAATGAATCAAATAATTTAGTTAAAATTGGTGGGAGAGGCACTATATACATAGGAAAAATTTAAAATTGTTTAACTAGAGCCACTGTCTCCATAATTAAAACTGCAAATGGATACCTAGAGCTAGCATGGACAGGAACTTTGTTCCTATTTTCAGTTTCCCACTCAGGGCCAGCCCTTCCTATCCTGCAGAACCTGTGGCCACAGAGGGCCCTGCTGTCAAGGGGCTGTGCCCTGCTTGTCCCCTGTCTGCCTGCGCAATGTTTAAAGGTCTTGATGCAGGCAGGGAGCCACTTCCCAGCCAAGCAGGGGAGTTCCTGGCTCCGCTTCTGCCCCAGCCCTGGGGAGGGAACCCAGGTGCCCCCACCCCCCGCAGCCCAGCCCACATGCACACAGCACAGCCCTATTTTATTTCAGTGAGTTTATATCGCAGTGAACCGCAATTTTGATTGTTTTGATGGATCTGGGGGGCCCCAAAACTGTATCTTGCAGGGGGCCCCAAAAAATTGTGGGCCAGCCCTGTTCCCACTGTTGTAGTTGGTAAGGTTCCTTTGTAATTTGCATTAAAAATTGCTTTAGGAGGAAGATTATGAATGGGGAAGCAACTCCATACTCAATGTATTACCTGGAATCAACGTAAACCAGAAGAAACTAGCACTTGCAGCTATGAGATGGAGGAAAAACATCCATAAAAGGAAGCAAGAAACTGGCATCGCTGAGGTATTTTGATACAGATATAGTATACCTAATTGATGCAGGGCTTGGAGTGCTGTAATAGGATGGGCTCCAAGTATCTTGGATACTTGGAGGGCTAATATATCTAAAAACAAAACGTCATAGCTGGATTTCTCCCAGTTCAAACTTTTCAGCCTAAAATCTTCTATTGTCAGTTTCAAGCCTTATAATTGAAGATTGTCTTGGTGCTTGTTGGTACAGGCGACTGCGATAGCTCACTTATGAACCGTTTTGTAAACTGGAATTCTGTTACTTAAAAATCAAAGAAGCAATTATCATTGTTTAACATTATGAAGATCATTAACTTGATATAAAGAATCACTTTTATGCTTAACATTTGCTTCTACTGTTCAGACATCTGGATCAACAGATGTATGTTTATTTTACAGTAAAAATGTCAAGACCTCTGAATATTTTAGGAGCTTAATTACCCTTGACATTCAATGAGATCCAGTGTCCGAATCACATTTGAAAATGGTACTTAAGTACTTTTGAATTTTTTAGTCATCAAACGTAATAGGCATTACTGAAGGGTTTGAACAATCTTTACTGTAAAATAGGGAACCTGTTGCAAAATTCCTGATTGGGGAGATGTACATTAGCATCTTACCAGGCATATAAGGGCTGTACTTGATATGCATGTTAATATTATAACATACATATGCATAAAAAAATTCTCATAATCCTCATTTTGTTGCACTGGTAGCTAGCTGTCTTGAGAGATACTAGAAAATGTGTTGCCAAACATTTGCAGTCTGTCAGCTTTGTTCTCACCATGAAGTTGAGAGGTTGATTCCTGTGGGGCTGGGGCTAGCCTTAGATTGCATGTAATGTGTTTTTTAGAGGTGCACCGATACATTGGTCCGATATCAGATTGGTACCAATATAAAGAAAATTGGCTGTATCAGAAATCGGCCTATTGGGGCTGATCATTTGGCCAATTTAAATGCTATTGTGTGCACGGAGCCTCAGTGCAACACTCAAGCAGTGAGGAGCACAGCCCAGCTGCGCATGGAGAGCTGCCTCTAGCTGGTAAGGGGTTGAGGGTGGGGTAGATCAACCCCCCCCCCCCCCCACGGTGAGGAAGGGGGCAGAAGCAAGTGCGGCAGGGCTGGGCATGGGACAGAGGCATGGCTCTGAGGTGGGGGGGGAGGGCATGGCTCCCACCACTGTTTGCAACTGGGGCGGGGGAGTGGATGGGCTGGAGCCAGGCTCTTTGTGCTGGGGGCTGGCTCAGAGTGGGGGATAGAGGGGGATGCAGCCACCCCAGATTTTGCCATAGCTCCAGCTCTACCCCTGCCTCCCCCCATGTGGGCACGGGACAGAGGTGTGGCTCCCTCCAAGCGTTGCATGGGAAGTTGAGCCAGGAAGTGCCAGGGCAGTGCTGGGTGTGCAGCGGTCCTGAAAGGGAGCTACAGCAAGATTTGGGGTGGCTGCGTTCCCCTCTGTAGCCCTCACTCCAAGCCCAGCTCTGGCCCTCCTTGCTCCGCAGATCCAGGGCCACATGCTCCCCCCACAAGCCATACCTCTATCCAGTTTCTGTGCCCTGGCTGGGCAGCGCCTGCCCCTGCCTTCTCCCTCACTGCAGGAGGGGTTGATCTGCCCCCTTCCCCTTCTACCACAATGGACTTACCAGCTGGAGGCAGCTCTCCATGGTATATCAGAAATTGGATTGGTATGGGTCAATATGCCTCCTTAAAAATTAGATATTGGTATCAGTCCCAAAAATCTCTATCAGTGCACCCCTAGTTCTTTTGCTGCTGTTAAAAAAATAAATAAATAAAAAAATCCCCAGTGGTCTGCAGGTGCTGTCCTTGAGTGGGGGTGTTGGTTGGTGAGCTACTCTTTTTCATGTCAGTGACTTTTTAAAAACTGAATTTTTGTATCCAGGGGGCATTCAGTGGCTGGAAAGTGATTTTGAATGTTGACAAAGCCAAGGAAGCAGGGTTCAAGCGTCTTCTTCAGTCAGGCGGTGCAAAGGTGTGTGGAGTTTTGTATCTCATTAAGTATTTTTACTATAGATTTGTTTTCAGGTACTGATGGGTTTTATTTCTGTTTTTGATGGTGGTTGTCACTCACTGAAACATTGTGCAGTAATGGGTCTCCAATTTCCTAGTGTCCTACTACTTATCGGAATGAATACAGTTCATGTATGAGTTTACCAGGCAGTAGACACAAAAAATAAACTGGGGCTTTGTTTAATTCTGCAGGTGTTTCCAGGTCATTCTTCAGCTTTGTTTAAAGAAGCTACTCACCTTTTTGCTGACTTCAGCAAACTGAAACCAGATGATTCCAGAGTTAGTGTTGTGGATGCTGCAGCCCAAGGAGTGAACTGTTTGAAACCTGAATACATTGCTGACTACCTTATACAGGTGTGTATACTCAAGGGCATTATGTACCACTTGCTTTAACAACACGAATGGTCTACACTCAGAACAAGTAGCTTATAAATCACATTTAATAGTGAACTACAGATCACACTTTACAGGATAGAGGTCTGCCCTGCATTTACTTAAGGTGAAGCACAAACTGTTGACACTATTAGAGCGGCCATAGTTGAAGCTGGTTTACCAGTAGTGGTGATAAACTCTAATATAGAATGCTATCATGCTCAGTTTCCAGAAATTTCTGGTTCTGACTACCAGCAAATTGCCAAACTTATTTTGGTGTTGAAACTGGATACATGTTGCTATGACTAGATAGGGAATTTAGTGTGCACTCAAGATTTTCTTACTAGGCTAGATAGTGAGAAACTTTTAATAATTCCAAGCCAGATCAGAAAAGCTTTGATGGATCACTCTCTTATCCTTAGCCATGGCATATATTTTATGTTTGATTCTTTCATATTCTGTCCCAAATGATTAACCCTTTTTAATGGTAGTTGGCTGCTAAAGAGAGGCCAGGTAGAATAATTTAATACCTTCCAGCTACACACATAATTTGATTAAGCCATTTTCTTCTTTTGAAGGAGCCTTCTCCTCCAGTGGATTGCTACTGTCTGCCAGAAGCTGTTCCTTACCTACAAAATAGCAGAGAGCCTGGAATCAGATCATCACAGAAGAGAAAAGCACCTGGAGAAACAAGCAATGTCAAAAGATCCAGAATCTACTAAGCAGAATCTGTCTTACTGTCCTATTTATGTTTTGCCCCTACCTTGTTAAGAAAATTAAAATTTTTATTTTAGTTTCATTTTGAATGTTTGTGGTTAATAAAAGAAGTTGCTTAGGTTGCTGTAAAATTAATTTAGTTTCTTAGTAGTATGCACCTGGATGTGTTTACCCATCTTTGGGTTTGCTTATGGCCTCCAACACCGTAATATCCAAGCACCTCATTTTCTAATAGAGGAGCTTGGCCTTCATTATTAGAGCCACACAGAAAGTTCCCTGGGTCACAGGTTAGTGCAGAAAATGCTGGACCATTATTCTTGCTGATAATGAAAGCTTCTGAAGAAGTTTTAAAATGTGTAAGATGTGCATTTTTTTTAGAACTAGAATGTCACAGATCAGCACAGGTAAAGTACCCAAGCAGTCTTACTGGAAAACCATTTTTTAACAAGAAAAGCCTGAGAAATTAAAATAATTTAATTTCTTAAAAATAAAAAGTCAATACTATAAGAGAAGAAATAAAAATTTATTTTCTTTAGTTTTCTCCATTCAACTGTCACAAAACGCACCACAGATTTGGATATGGTTACTCTTAACACTAACAAGAGAGAGTACTTTTTATGCACTGTGTAGTTTAACTTGTGGAATTTGTTGCCACAGGTGGTCATAGAGGCAGATAGCATAGCCAGGTTCAAAAGGGGACTAGACAGATTTATGTAGACAGATCTATTAATAGCGGTTGAACAACAGTTAGACCTTTCCTCTGGCATCACTAAATCAATAATGGTAGATGCCAGGGAAGATAATGAATACAGGATAGATCACTCAAGATACCCTGTTCAATACTCTCTCCAAGATAACCCGTCTCACACAATAGTGGCAGGACTGGGTATTAGGTTAGATGGACCAATAGTCTGACCCAATATGGCATTACTATATTCTTATAACACAGGAAGAAAGGACAATAGGGATGTGTGATGCACAATGAGAAGCTAAGTCAAATGCAGAATCTACAATTGTAAATGGTAAACCACTGTAAAAGTCAATGTCAAAATGATTGTGCAGCTGAATAAATGGTGTTTAAGAGGAATATACACAGTCTACCACAAACAGCTCGGGGCCAAGTGGTGCTTTTGCAGACCTACCTCTGAACACGATTTTTCTGACTTGTTTAAATCTTTTCCCTTTAATGACTGATCAGTTATATTTTCCAGACAAACATTGAATGGATTTCAGTCAGACTACTTTAAATGTTACATTTAAGCATAGTTATTTACCTTTGGTTCCTTTCACCACTGTTTGTGCTAGAACTAGAAATGCTAATTCCTGTGGTTTGAGGTTTCCATGAATAATACTTGGAAGCAAGGCCATTTCAACATATAGGGATGCCCTCTTAATACTCTTTGCCAGGAAGTCTCTCAACTCTGTTTAAAAAATAAAAATCACTAACAGCTGGCTACATCATTGTCTGCATATATAGTACTGTTGTTTGAACTGTGCTAGCTATAAAAGAAAAAGGGTATGAAGCATGTTTAAATGCCTTCTTGACTTACTACCACTTCACCACCCAGGTTTCTCAAAGCCATTTAGGTACCTAACTGACTCAATTAATTTTTTTTTTTTTAAACATCAGTGGAAGTTGGGCACCTGAATAGCCTTAAGGATCTAAGTTTCACTATAAAAGAAACTTACATTTTCTTAAATACAGGCTTTAGCATATTTCAGTGGAAAGAACTATGCCAGTTAAGCTGTTATCCTGATGGGAAAGGACTCCCACATAATACAGAGGCAGGATATCATTTTTGCTTCAACAGCTGCTTCCAAATTGAGTAGTTTATGAACTCTTAAGCTTGTGTAAATCTGTATTGTTCTGCAGCCACACACATTTTGTAAATTGATCAGGGCAGGAATTATTTTCTAGTTCTGTCAGCATAGCACCTACCAACAGTGCTGTCCTGGTCCTTGGCTAGTAGCTTCTAGGTGCCATAGTAATGCAAATAGTTATAGAAAAAACTAAGACTGGTGGGTTCAGGTTTTGATGACTGGCTTTAGCAGGGGCATTAGGCAGATGTTCTGAATGCCTAGCATTTAAGGAGAACAAGCTGCCTTGAGATGAAGTAGATTTCATTTGTATAAAACACATTTCTCTTTTATCCCAAGCCAGGCAAAATGCTTTACAGTTTTGCATCTTGAATTATTACTATGTTAAAAATGAACACAGTTATACAGCAAGGCTAGTGACAGGTCTTCTGCTTCCCACTGATACTCCATCCATATCACAATTTTGCCAATAGACCAGTTAGGTAATACAAGACAGAAAGAGAGAGAATGGCAGAAATATGCAAAAGCCACAATCTGTTAATCTCCCAATCGCATGATATTACTAAAACCAGGAAGCTGTAATATATACTCCAATACTGAAAAACTCATTCCTCCAATAAAGTAGTATTGTTGTTTTAATTTTATAAGGTAACCTATTTATGGGAAAGAGACACAAGAAAAAAGAAATCATCAAATATTTATATAAAAATAACCTCATTCAGAGTATTCCCTTCCTTACAGTACAAGATATAGACAATGTTAAGAAATAGTGCAAAACATGTAATTTGTTAAATTCATTTTTGCCTCAGTATTGTAATTGCAATATCCAGTTAAGTACTAGTGCAGTTATCTATGGGGTGAGTGCCTGAGCCTGGGCATACAACACACTTACAGCTATGTAATGTTACACCAGGCTATAGAACAGACAGTTTGGTAGCTCTTCTAGTTTTATTACTGTCCCTAGCTAGTATGTGGCAGAGGAACAGTTAATAGCCTGGAATATGCTGTGGACAGATGACACCAAAGTAAATTACACAACTGTTTTTTTTACCCTTGATTTTTCTTGGGGCACTTCTACACCCAGTCAAGTTATACCAATGAAGAGATTATGTTGTTTCCCCACTTTTATATGCCAATGTAAGGCCTGATCATACCGATGTAAATATAAACGTTTATAGGACTTGTGTCTAACCTTCTGATACATCTCAACTCCAAGAGAGAAGCTCCAGTTTAAGCTCTAATGGATTTGCATCTTCTCTCAAAATTGTTGATTAACTCCACTGAAGTCAATGCACAGCTGTTTTATGTGCCTAGCAGATTAGTTCTGGCATGCTGCTTTTACAGTTTCAATCAGGTGTGGACAAATCTGGTATTGGAATCATTTTGATGCGGAAGCCTATGCTCTGAAAATGATGTGAGCAGTAATTTTGTTTTCTATTTAAAAGCTATTTATAGCATTGCTATAAATACTTATATATTTCTATTTATAGCTTTGCTATATACAAATTAATTTAGGAAGAAAGTTTTGACTGGATAGCTTTGCTCTCACAATTGAAAGTAGAAACTCATATTCCTGCAACATATAGGGCTACGAGACAGGAAGAAATGATCAAACATCCACATAAACAGAAGCTAATAGGGACATGCCACACAGACAACTGTTAGTGTTAAAATGGTGATATTTGCTATGTCTGTCCATGGTCTTAAAACTGAATAAGATGGAGTCATAACTCTTACCAACACAAAGTTTGTTTTTTTTCAGCAGCCAGGGAAGATTGTGAATCCCAGAATAATCAAACAACTTTTAAAACTGGGCAAGTTAATGGCCAATAAAATTCAACAGAAGCAAATGCAAGACACTGAATATTAGAAAAAATTTAAAACATTCATACACACTGATGGGTTCTGAATAAGATGTAATCTCTCAATGGGACGTCTAGGCATCACCATGGACAGCTTGATGAAGACATCTGCTCAAATGTGCAGTTGCAGTCAAGAAAGCGAGTAAGATGTTAGGCTGTATTAAAGACAGAATATGAAAAAATATCACAGCATATATTTATCTCCAAGGTCCGCAGTCTGTTTTCAGCACCATAGACTTATCATATTGTCCCATTCAATAAGAGACAAAAATAATTAGAACTTGGAGAAAGGTGATATTCACATATAGGGAGATTACAAAAGCAGGTTTAGGAAGGAAGGAAAGAAGGAAAGAGAGAAACAAAACAAGCCCAAAAAACCCACAAGCATACAAGAACACCACTTCCCTTAACCATGTATCTAGGACAAAAAGACACTCTTGAAAGGTTATTTTAACCCACCGTCATCTGTATCTCAGTGCTGCAAGAAAAAAAAAGTATCTGCTATTATACTAATGGATGAAACAATTGCAAAGGTTATCACTCATACTTCAAAGACTCATCTGCCACAGTCAAGAATTTCATTTGAAGTAACTGCTATATAGTTTTTTGAAGCATGGAAATATACTATACTTCTGATGGGAAGATATAAATCATTAAAGACTCCATTTATGAACAGCTCATTTTTAGATGCAGTGAGTTAGTGGCAGGTAGACTTCAGAGACATCTTGCTAGCATTTTTATGGTAATCACTTTTCAACTTCACTCCCTGATCTCCAGGCTCTTACAGCTTCATTTGAGTTGCACTGATATATGTTCCATTTTCCACTTGTTCTTCCACAAGAACTGTCCTGGCACCATATTCCCTGCTTTCTTCTCATCCTTGTGGCTTACCTCCTGAGCCTGTCCTCAACTTTTCACAGAAACTTCCCCAACAAATAACCAAGTGTTACTGCTGCTATGTTGTTCTTCCATCTTACTAATACATTCTTTTTTCTTGAAATCAGATTTTAAGCCTTTGCAGGGTAAAAAAAAGCATTTTTATGTACCATGAGTGGGAGGGAAAAAAACAAACAAACCACAGAGAAAAAAAAAGGTAGAACAATAATGCCAACTGTTTGCTTGTAGCGAGAAGTAAGACAATCAGTGAATTCTTTGGCATCATCAGTGCTAGATTCTCATTGCTTAAACAGATTTTGAGAGACAGCCAAATGATAAAAGATAGGTATTAAACAACAGTGTGATCAGAAGTTTATTTCAGTCATGGGGTTTACAAAATAGAACAAGATTGATTTTAAATATAATCCATGCAAACCAAAAAAGTGTTATGTTAATACAATGTTAGGGCTGCACAGTTAATCACAAGATCAGGAAATGCCAAATAAAGGTTGAATGTTTAACTATGCCCCTTCCACATATGCATTATAATACAGTCTGTAGTTATATGATCCCATATACTTAAATAATATAATAGAATGTATATTACTTTTGCAGATATAAGATTTCCCTAAAGTAGTATTAAAATACTTTAATGAAAACTAATTTGAATGTTTTATTATAAATCAAATCAGTCAACAGCACTCGGCCTATTCGTTTTTGTATTTTGCACTTCAATAGCACCTTCCATCAGAGGATCTCAAAGCACTTTGCAAAGCATGAGTTAAACCTCACAACACCCCTGTGAGGTAGGGAAGTATTATCTCTTTAGAACTGGGGAAACTGAGGCACAGCAAGAGTAAATAATTTGCCCAAGGCTGCACAACAAATCAATGGAAGAACTTAAAAAGAGTACCAGACCTGCTTCTCAGTCCCTGTGCCTTTACTACAGAACACACTTCATCACTTGTACTTGTTTGATTTGGATTAGAACTTCGGTATCAAAAATCTTGGATACATTATTATTTTTCTGAGCATTTAAATTTTTGGTACTTTAAAAAATGTCCATATTATAGCTGAGTAATCCATTGTGACCTCACCAATCTTGCTACAACATACTGTACCTGAGCAATTGCATATAAAAATACAATCAGCATATCAGAGATTGCTTCTGTCAAAAAAGGAAATGCATGGACATCTTCACAATACTATGAATCAGTCCCAATTTTTTACCAAATTAATTCAAGAGGAAAAATATTTAACTTTTTAAAACTTTGAACTCTTACAACTTATTTCATCATGAAAAAGGACATATTTATCTTGTTATCTTGGCACTATCCTAATTCACTCAAAACAGTTGTGGGAGCTGATTACTGAGATCTACATTGACAACAATTCCACTATCTCTGTAGAAAGCATTTTCAATTCAAGCCCTTAGTTTTCCTCTGTTCTACTGGCTTTCAAACTTTCTTGGCTCTAACTTGAACTTGAGGAGTCACCTTGGACTAGCAAATGCAATGCTCTGCATCTCTGTGGCATTCACTATCAGCCAACTCACCTTTTTCCACAGTATACATAATGACACTATCCATTACTTACATACCTTATTTTTCAAGTGCTGTAGGTTGAGTAGTCTTCCTAGTCTTTCCCCTTTATCAAATCCTTCCTACACCCAAGTATAATATAACAATACCAGTAACTGATACGCAAAATTAGTTTTTAAAATGCATGGCATGTATTCTTATCCAAGTTGATATTGGATTTTTTAATGTCATGTGCTGCCAATTTTAGCATCTGCTACAACAAATGCATCTCTCACACCAGGTTCAAAGCTTACTTTATTACTTACTTCTATGATAAACATCATCTTTGATTTTTAACTTCTACTTTAAATATTTTGTTTTTAAAATTTGTTTTCATATTCATCTCACACCAAGCAAGATTTTTCATTTTTAATATCAAATGAGTGTTGTTCTATAATGCACTCATTTTAGAAGGCTGAAATTTGCTGAAGTTTACTAGCACCTACCCAATTAAAACTCCTTTCCCTTGCCTCTCCCTCCCCCCAGATAAAACTGATTTTTATAGCAAAATTGCCAACCTTAAGTCTTAACTCATAATTTCAGAAAGACTTGTAACAAGGCATCCAGCAGTTTGCTAGACTTAGAACAGGGATATTCAAAAGAATAGTTTGTGCTCACATCAAAACACTTGTTTAAAGATCCTAGACATCTGGCTGTAAGATTCAGTTGTTTCTAACAGCAGGATTATCACATGTGAAAAGTGAGGTATTTATTATATTTTTTTAATGGTTTTCACTAGTAAAGAGGTAACGGGCAGTAACTATCAAAAGCTCCTTGTTAATTATTTCAAAGTTTAGTCTGGCAAAGACTACCACTACCCTCTAGTTATGGCACTTGGGCAAAGAATCAAGCATGTTTAAAAACCTTCAGTCTAACAGATATGTTGATTTGTATAGTAATTATAAGCCAGTCCCCACACAAGGGGCTTTTTTTTGCTGTCAAGCTCTGAGCAGTCCAAGAAAGTCAGCTGTCCTAGAAATCTCAGCCTGGAATGCAAGAACTTTCATGAACTAGAGAATATACAATTCAATATGAAGCCAGTCTGCACAAAACTCAAAAGAGCACCCCTACTCAACACTTAAATGAACTGCTTATAGCAGATTCATTTAAAAAAAAAAATTTGAGGACATTTACCTTGGACAAGGCTAATAAAGCCAGCTACCAAACGACAGAAAACAGAAGTGTCGCACATAGCCACAGTTAGCTGTCAGTATCCCTTTTATACTTTTGGATTGATGCCAAGCATGAGTAGTCCAGGCCCAATGAAATACAAATGCTGCTCTACATGTGATGGAATTAACTCTAGCACAGGCACCAAATTCCTGCACCGTGTCTTGGGAATTCAAATTTGTAGAATTTTGATAATATATTTTCCATTCCAATTACTAGATTTTAGCAATTTTACTATTCAGTTTTTAATTATATGAGCTACCACCAAGAACTGTATTCCAAACCATTCTCCTGTGCATCAGTTTCAGGGTATTCAGAGGGTCTACAGGTGTTCTGTAATTTGATGTCCTACCTCTTGCTTAAAATAATTATTGGACATTTGCAAGCTTTTTAACTAGAAGTCAGTAAATGGCCTACATAAAGGAAGAGGTACATTTACGAGTGAGGATCTTCTTGAACTTGCATAACTAGATTTCACCGAACAATGTTTAGAGTATGCTTTAATTTATAAAGTAAAGCTTCAAATGTCATTTAGAAGTTGTGTAGGTGTAAAACAATGCATTTAAAGTGAATATAGCAAAAAAACGCCAAGCTATCTGAAGTTCACTGTACTGGGACCCAAACAAAGTCAACATGCTCAGGTCTTTAAAGAATGCATGTTTAAAATACTATCCATTATATTAAAACAAAGATCAATTGGTATTTTGGTTGACTCCCTAATAGCAGTATTTAAACTAAGTACCTAAAGAAAACTGATGACTAGTTTTGCAAAGATATTCTACACTCTGGAATATACAACTCATTTTGATTACAATAGCCCTTTCATACTTCAAAGGAATAGAGTGAGATAGTCTATGTATAAGCAAGTCTAAATTTATGATAGTCAGGAACAGTCTAGAGACCTCCATGCACAGAATGAGCAGTAGCAAATTTCCATTGTTATGCCTTCTTAGGTTGAATAAGTGACACTCAAGTAAAAAAATCCCACTCAATTTTCAGATACTGGCAATCTCAGCATCCACAGAATTTAAGGTAAGAACTAAATGGGAGTGTTATCAAGAGAAATGTCTTCAGTGATAGCTAAACCTCATTGTATGAAGGCCATACAATAACATGCATTTCTAGGACCTATTAACTTGGCTCTACTGGGGTGGCTTGAACTTGATTACAAACCCCAATATAAAGTCCTAAAGCATTACAGTTACCCTGTATTTGAATATGCGCTGCACAGGTAAGGTAGAGCTAGAGATAATGATTCATTAGACTCCAGGATCCATGTGTATTTCCATTTATTAGATTTGGAAGTGTTGTTACAAGGTTTTCTTGCATTGCCAAAATTGTGCCCAAGACTTCAAAGAAGTGGTACAATGGACAGTTTCATCTACCCATCATACAACATATTAAAACTTGATTTGTGTGCATTAACAATTTCAATTTTTTTTTATAAAAATGTCAAAGGTGAAGAAAGCGTTGGGGGCTTAATATTTCAACTTCCAATTCAGTGCAACACATCCATTTACCACAAATTCCACACAGTTCTTCAGTTACAAACCAAACAAAATGTGCTGTTGGCAAAAGCATGCTTTCAAGGAAGATATATGGCTCACAGTCCAACAGTCTGAGTGTAACTCTACTTCAGGTGATTTCCTAAGTCTTCAGGTTTTAAAAACATCTTTTGAGCCCTGTATTCGGAGCTTGCTAGTTTAGAAATTTTACTGAGGAAGTTAACACTAAGAATATGGCCAGTTCTAGTCCACGGAAAGGAGACACCAGGTCAAGCCCTTGCTCTTTTTGAAGTTAAGAGCAAATTCTTATCAACTTCAAAAGAATTGGACTTTAAACAAGTCAGTCATTAATCAAAGGTAACAGACCTTGCAGTTTCTGCACATCAATAAAGAGACTGTTGTACTCCCTTGTTCATTTGATTATTGGCAACTCTGGAGGCCCTGCTTTTGGCATTCCCATTGAGAAACCTAGAGTGTTTAAACACCACTCTCCGTAACCTCTTTTGTTTCTAATGTAATAACAGTTTAGCAAAGCAAGAGAAAGGTGGTCTACAACAAGACACTTGGTGGTTGTTACTTCCATTCAATGAATCGAAGTTACTGGACATTAGCCTACAGTTCTGATACAGAAGCACAATTTTGTCAATCTCCACTAAATTCAGTAACAGAACTGTCTAGAAATTGTACAGCTTCCATCATTACTAAGCTCCTTGCAACTGAGAAAGTGCCATTTGAAGTACTGTATCTAGGATCTTTGCCTGGAATAGTTAAAAAGCTGATCAGAAGCAGCAAGAAGAAATGAAGTTGCTGTAGGCTTATAGCTATCCTCCCATCAACAACTGCAGCTTTCCAATACAAGACAGGGTTGGTCAGACAGTGGTTACTTTTATGACAATAGGAGAGAATGTATCTAGAGGCTAATAATGTTACTGCCAAGGATCTTGCACTTATTTTTTAGATTAAGTTCTGGAGACTATAGTGGGAGTACAGGCATCTATGTGCCCATTAAATCACAGTCTAAAGTCCTAGTGCCTCAGAGGGGTGGGAGGGAGTGAGAGAGAGAGAGATAAGACCTAGTTACAAAAAACAAGATTAATAAAACCAAATGAAAACAAAAACAAAACAAAAAAAACTTATATCACTACTAATATGTTTCACGTTGTCACTTAAATACACTGCAATTTGATACCAGACAGGGAAGGCATTGTGTGCATGGAGGAAAATAGAAAATGCTTAAACGCACAACTGAAAATGGCTAATGCAAACAGACCATTCAAACCCATCATTCCTCAATTCTGAATCCGAGTTTTAATTTGTTTTGCAGTTACTTCAGTACAGCTGTCTAAAAAGGTAAACAAACTACAGCTTTTTACTATACTCAAATAGTTTGCAAGTGGTATGCTCCAGAAGTCTCTAGTAGGCTATGGCTACATATGAAACGATTCCTCAGGAGGGGGGTGGGAAAACAGAACAGACTTCTCATTAAGGTCACTTAAAATCTTTGTTATCTATAACAAATTGGAAGCAAATGGCTGACTTCTGCAGGAATTCTAACAGGAATCCAGTAGAGCTGGTTTCAAGTTTCAGATGGCCACTATAACAGTTGGAACCTTCTTTTTTCCAGAAGTTGTGATCCACATGGTGTCCACAATGAGTGCAGCAAGTCTGAGGTAGTCAACCCTTACGAAGGCTCAGTATCTGAACATAAAAAGATTTTGGAAATGACCACTGGCTGCAGATATTTTTCAGAGAAATTAAAGAACACTGATGACTCGTTCAACCATTTACACTAATTTGCCCCATATCCAATGGGGAGTTGAAACATCAGGCTTCCATAGCGCAGAAGAGCCAATCATTTATGTCAAAGTAGTCTGCATTTGTTGCAGTAGATCCAGCAGAAATAAGATGGCATGTTCGTCATAGCCGTTAGCTGTAGTTTAGTTACCTTAGTAGGAGGGTTACCAAAAAGGCATTCCTTAATTGTAATGTGTATGCAGCTCTACTGATCCCCAAGCACAGCATACTGGTTGTCTAGCTGAAGTTTAAGTGCCTGGTTTTTTGAGACCTCATCCCTACCTCTACTTTTGTGTTTTACTACTTCAAAGCTCTTCTCCATTTCTTTATCCCTAAGGGAAAATAAATGTAATCAGTAAGCGTCTTATTCACTGGACTTTTGAATTGTGAGCTTCTAGCCAACTTCCACCCCATCCCAACAAAATGAGAGTGTTAACACTACATATGCAACATATGAAGGATTTGGATTGAACAAGATATCCATACATTCCCCAAACAAAGACTCTTGTACAGACCACAGTCAAACCCTTGTCCTTTCTATACTATAAATTCAGATTATGCTGAGAACTTAGTTTCTCTAAAGTTCATTCCAGCATGGTATATCCTAGAAAGGCAATACGGGTCAATACCATGCTACAGCACTTCAATAAAAAAAAAATTTTAAAAAATCTTGAAAACAGAACTCCATTTCTCCCTCCAAAGAGGGCTGACAATTGCAACATGAAACAGTCAGAAGATATGGAAATGGATATGATACATCTACTATGTTGTACTACACTGAAGTAACATTCAAGATTTCTCATTTTAGCCTTGAAGATTAAGTTTTCCTAACACCTGAACAATATTAAACAGCTGTGATTATACTGATACTTCAATTGGCAGGCACCACTCAAGATCATGAAAAGCAAGTTTATACTCAGATGATACTAAATCAATACCATATCAAGAAAGGATAGGGGTAAACAAGCTAGAAATACGGATCTAGTTAGCCCTTCCACACGGGAAATGTTTAAGGAAGGGACAGGACCCTGACAACATGAGCTTGTAGTCTTCTTAGTCACCCAGGTACTATGACACTCCCTTGGCAAGGTGGAAAGATTCATGGACTAGAGGTCATAATCACTCATGTACTATTCCTCTACACCTTTCCTTAAGTCTCCCATGACAATACAGCTCCACTAAAGAACTATGCTATGACTTCCCGCTGACAACTACCACAAAGCAGCCTCATTCGTCAATATTCAAGGGAAATTGCTCTTACCAAGACCAGATGCATTTTATATACACAATTCCCCAAACATGGAGGGAAGATGGCCAAGAAAATGGCAACCACCTGGTATGGCCATTTTACCAAGTTTACCGTATTTACTCAAACACAAGATGAAGATTTCAGGGGGGGAAATGAAAGTCAAGCCTACAATAATTAGATTTTATATCTGGGAAATAATAACAAAATAATAATTTTTCCACATATAAAATCTAATTACTGGAGGGGGAGGGGGGGGAGGTCACCTTATATTCAGGGTCACCTTGTATTTGAGTAAATACAGTATTATACATCATTTGTCCCCTCCATGTTCTGGGGTTACTCCTGCTATTGATCCCCCTGTCCTGTGGAAATTAATAGTCTGTCCTTGAATGAGAAATTAGGATTCTGATTTAAGAAGGGAAAGCAATTTAAATAGGCATCTTAAATGATTAAATACTTACTTTCGACTATCTACAAGCTTAGCAGTAGATTGCAATGACGGAAATTGCGTATCGCTATAAATTTCAGGTGGTCCTCGTTGGGCTCTCCGTGGCTTGCTGTCTCTGGCACCAGGTGGCCTGTATACACCACCAGATTGCACTGGTTCTGGAGTTTCTGTAACTGATTATAGAGACAGTTTAGAGAAGTGTATAGTTCTGAACTTATCCTAAACCTACTTCGTGCATATTTGGCTATTTTAAAGCTCTAGCATAATACACTCTTATCTGCTTATTATTTACTTCTAATAGTCAGATATTCTAAGTCTTCATTTTAGATCCTTGGTGAGTATTACAGGTGCAATTATATATATATTTTTAAATCAAAGTGTACTTTCAATACATCATCCCATAACCTGAAAGAGAGAGAACCACTAGACAGGATTCACATGAATTGCTATTTGGTATCAGAAAAAACAAACAAACAAAAAACCAAAAACAAAGCTTATTTAACTAAGGTTTAGACTGAAACTAAAATTGACACACAAAAAAATGG
>NW_005841962.1:1837166-1840728 GCF_000455745.1 Alligator sinensis | reverse complement strand
GGCGGGGAGAGGGGGGAGGGAAGATAAAGAAACTGTCTACAGCCTCAAAAGAAAACAGTGTGTAAAATGCATTATAACAATGATTAACTAAGGGAATAGTGCATTTGTCTGCTATAATATGTCTAGGCTAACTTAAGTCCAAGAATTTTTAAATCCGTTCTTCAATCCCCAAAAACTTTTTCCTTCTAATGTAAGGATCTTTAGTTTTATTTTACCTTACAAGCCTAAAAAGGTAGGCCTTTTAGAATACCAGCAGCTCAAAAAAAAAATCCATGGTTTTATTTTATTCAAAAGGGCATATAAAAATTGTATTTACTTGAAAAATTCTTAGATGCAATCAAAAACTATCAGGGAAAGACAGCATTCCATGAAGCAGGAATATCAAATGTTTAAATTCCACCCCCCACCAACAAAATTTTCTCATCATCAATATGGAATACCTAACCTTAGCCTTAGCTTTAGCTATTATAGCCAACAGTTTCTGTACAGTTGCAATCTCAGGAGGTGCATGCAAGTATGGACAGCATTTTAGCTTGTAACTTGTGAATAACAGTCACATTCATACTACACAAATCTTTAAATCAGTCAGTAGTCAGATTGATTAGGTAGAATCTGTGCAGTTCTTCACAAGACTGAAAAACTGAACTGTTTCCTGTCCATCTCTAACCATCTGTCACTCCTTGTATGTCTCCATCTGAGGTCTGCTTGAGTCACAAATATCTGGGTATGTGCCACTGTGGAAAGCCACCTGTCTGCATTTGCAGAAATTCAAACTCTTAAGTGAATCCTTTACTGATTAGTATCAGTCCTGCTAAGTATTACTGGTTAACAGTCACAAAGCCAAGTAGACTACAAAGCTAAACTCAATTGAGAAATATGAACCAAGTCAGTATAACTTTACAGACCAATGAATTAGCTACATCCAATTTACCAATTGGTTCAGCAACAGGTGCTTGTGCTGGAGCAGTCTTGTTCCAAGGGCCAGATGATCGGTCCGCACCACCTCCAGCCTCCTCCCAGTTGTCTCCTGGTTC
The DNA here is from genome assembly GCF_000455745.1 of Alligator sinensis. NCBI lineage: Eukaryota > Metazoa > Chordata > Crocodylia > Alligatoridae > Alligator > Alligator sinensis. Next base: position 1,839,694 of record NW_005841962.1, on the reverse strand, counting down.
TTCTCTTTTTTCACTTTCATCATCTTCTTTTTCACTGTAAGTCAGAAGAATTAGTATGTTATAACAAAGAAGTAATTTCTGACAGAAAATTAGAGTCCTTGAAACAAGACTTTAATTGTTTCTGTATTGCAGTGGCATTTTTTCAGACTCTCATTTTTGGGTGACTAGACTACAAGTGAAGAATAGGCAGTACTTTTTTAGGTAGGCTCTCTCAGGAGTACTTTTGTAGCAGCTTCATTTAGCTCACAGAATTTAGTAAACTAAATATGAACATGGATATCAAAGGATATACATCTGGTACTAGGGTTTAGTTTTATACTCGTTTTGCATCTTTCTATCTTGGTATAAATCGGTAAAAGTTTTTCTGAAGGAAAGTTAGAGTCCAACTATTAGGGCAGGCATAGGAAAAGACAGGCAAAAATGGTATTAAAATTACATTAAAAAACTAATAGAAGGAAGTCTCCAACTGAGGTAAGCAGCTAGCTGATGGTATGCAAAACACATGGGCATCTTTATTTCAAAATTAATGTTCCATTTCAGAACAGAACATTTCAGACCTCAGAGAACCTAAAAGCAGGTCAGAAGAGGCATAAAACTTCGCCCCACCCCTCACATTTAGGATTACTTGTAACCATAAAGCTACAAAATATGAGTTTTCACTTGCTTTTGGGGAGTACTATTTTTCCAGAGGCAGGAAATGCATGGAGCCTGTTCCTTATACTTGTGCTAAGCCTAGTTTATGAATTTAAACTTAGGGTAAATAATGGCTAAAACCAAGGAACACTGGCATCATTCTGGCCTGCAAACAAGCTGATTAAATTATGTATATACAATACACATCTGGCAAATATGGACACACAATCCGAGAGGAATTTCCTGCTGCATATTGACGTTATGCTAGTATTCTGCTGCACCCTCTAATTTTGGGGCAAACACCAGAGAAATTAATTAGTTAAACCATTTTATTTATTTGTTTATTTTTTTTACAAGCATCAAAGAAATCAGTAGCTGCGCTACCTAAACATTTTAGATGCTGGTATGCCCAACTTACAGATTTACAGCTTGATGTTTAGAAGTTTATTTGAAATATGACAACAGAACATTTCCACAATGGCTAAAATTGCAAAGTAGATATCATACACGTTGATTAGAAGGCTTAGGTCATCTGTTCTTTTGAAACAGCCACTGACTTAATGGAACAGATTATGATGGATAGCAAGCTTTAGTCTGCTGCCAATATACCTTAGACAACCTTTTCAGGTTTATAAATGTAGTGTCACATATTTGCAGTACTCTGAAGAACTCAGAGCTAAGTACATTAAAAATGCATTTGTTATGACAAAGAACAAGGAGCAACCATAACAGGAAATAAAAGGCAAGCTCAAAACTTTAAATCAGGATACAAAAAGAAATTCAGAGAATGGGAATTTGCATTTTGAAAGTCCAAAGGCAGACCGTGGGTATATGTTCACGAATCACAGCTTATTGGGAAAGCTAGTAGCTAAGGATATAAACACTGTCTTTGGAGCAGGATCAGTTGTGCTGGGATGTCCATATGTCAGCACAGCTGATCTTCTTTATAGATGTCACTTGGGGCCATTGTCCTGCAGGGCCCAGGGCTTCAGAGGCCTAATCCTGAGGAGCAACAACCTCAGGAGCTGCGTCCTGACTTGGAGCGCAGCAGCAACACACACACAATATGGGAACCCCTACAGATAGATTCCTGCAGAGCATATCAGCAAGTGAGGGAACACCCATGGGTTTGGGAGAACAGCAGCCTGATATGTGCACTACAGAAATTCCCCTGCAGGATAAGTCTTGGGGCACACAATAAGCAAACAGATGTCCTCCCCTACAAGGCATCACAAATGGTGAGTACCTTTGGTCGCAGCAACATTTGGGCCACTTGGAGTGTGACAAGGGGCTAGGACAGGGGCAGGCAATCCCTAGCACACGTGCCAGAGTGTGGCACGTGAAGGCATTTTGCTTGGTAAGCACACCTCGGGGAAGGGGCCAGGGCTGTGTTGCCACAACGAGTGGGCCCCTCGCAGCTCCCCTGCTATCTGCCCTGACACCAACATCTCACAAGTCAAAGTTGTGGGTGTTTTTGGCACCCTGCTCAAAAACATTGCTGACCCCTGGGCTAGGACATTTGTTTACTTGTGACCTGTGTTCCCATAGACATTTTTATGGCTTGCACCCAAAGTTCCCAAAAACTTCACTCTAAATGTATATTCTTTGAAAACAAGAGAAAGTAATTCTGGAAAAAGACTACTTTACTTAGCAAGGATTAGTCTAATGACAATCTGTTGTTTGTGATAAGAAAAAAAAAAAGAGAGACTTGTTAATAGGCTTCTCTTACAACCCGACTTGTGTCTTGAAGATAAAGTGAGCTCTTCCTGGCTATTTAAAGGCAGTGTAGTGAGAGCAGTGATCTGAGGAAGGGCATTTTGTATCTGTGTTAATCTAACGTCTTTCTCAACTATGCAGTTGGACCCCTGCTGGACCAGATGGGGCAACTGACGCCC
>NW_005841962.1:1836438-1837003 GCF_000455745.1 Alligator sinensis | reverse complement strand
GTGAAGGAACATCTTGAGAAGCTGGATACCTTCAAGTCAGCCGGCCCTGACAATCTACACCCCAGGGTACTCAAGGAGCTGGCGAGCATCATAGCCCAGCCTCTAGCACGGATCTTTGAAAACTCTTGGTGCTCTGGTGTAGTACCCGAAGACTGGAAGAAGGCCAATGTGGTGCCTACCTTCAAGAAAGGGAAGTCAGGCTAACTATAGGCCCATTAGCCTGACTTCTATCCCGGGGAAGATCTTAGAAAAGTTTATTAAAGAGGCCATCCTTAATGGACTGGCCGACGCCAACATCTTAAGGGATAGCCAGCACGGGTTTGTTGCGGGTAGGTCTTGCTTGACCAATCTCATTTCCTTCTACGACCAGGTGACCTATCACCTGGACAAGGGAGAAGAGATTGATGTCATACATCTTGACTTCAAAAAAAGCCTTCGATCTGGTTTCCCATGATCGCCTCTTGGAGAAACTGGCCAATTGTCGCCTTGGGTCCTCCACGATCCACTGGCTGGAAAATTGGCTCTGTGGTCAGACCCAGAGGGTAGTAATTGATGGAAGTCACTC
>NW_005841962.1:1830996-1836010 GCF_000455745.1 Alligator sinensis | reverse complement strand
GTAAAGCGACCAAAACGCTGGCTTGCATCCATAGATGCTTCTCAAGCAAATCCCGGGACGTCATTTTCCCCTTGTACTCGGCCTTAGTGAGGCCGCAGCTGGAGTACTGCATCCAGTTTTGGACTCCACAATTCAAAAAGGATGTGGAGAAGCTTGAGAGAGTCCAGAGAAGAGCCACGCGCATGATCAGAGGTCAGGGAAGCAGACCCTACGATGACCCCCAAGGGATGATGACTAGGTCGAATGGTCATAAACTACTACAAGACCATTTCAGGCTGGACATAAGGAAGAATTTCTTTACTGTCCGAGCCCCCAAGGTCTGGAACAGCCTGCCACCGGAGGTGGTTCAAGCGCCTACATTGAACACCTTCAAGAGCAAACTGGATGCTTATCTTGCTGGGATCCTATGACCCCAGCTGACTTCCTGCCCTTTGGGCAGAGGGCTGGACTCGATCTTCCGAGGTCCCTTCCAGCCCTAATGTCTATGAAATCTATGAAATAATTACCCCTTCTCCCTTACTTTCTGTTCCAGCCCCTACCTGGCCCAGTCAGGAGCTGCCGCTGCTTCTCCCTGGCCAGGCTGGGGCTAAGCTACTGTCGACTGCCTTGGAGGAGCAGAGCTGAAGCAGAAAGTCACAGCCAGGAACAGGGAGATGGGGAGGGGAGGGGAGAGCAGGGGATGGAGATGACATAAGGGGGAAGGCAGACAGGGGTGGGGGCAGGCACAGAAACAGAGGGTAAGGAGGTTGGGGGCAAGCAGCAAGGACAGGCATGGAAGGGCAGGCAGCAGAGATTACAAGGGGCAAGGGACAGGGGTCTGGCCCCTGACTCCCCACTTTGGCTTTCCCCACCACAGCATTGAGGGAATAAATTAATTAGATTCTATACATGGAACATTATAACAAATTTATAATGTTCCATGTATAGAATCCAATTATTGGGCAGCTGTCTTAAATTTTGCATCATCTTAGATTTGGGTAAATATGGTAGTTAACAAGGAACTTTTCTTATCAAGGAATAAACTTGCTCGAAGGGTGACAATCCAAAAAGCTCATTTTCAGAACCAATAACAGTTTTGATGCTAGGGTAAAACCCTATATAAAGGGCTCTAATTTTTAAAAAGAATTAAGCGAATTCCTTCAGCAGAGTCAGGAAAAGGTTTAAATTGGAAACTTACAAGTAACTAACACAGTAGCAAAAATGCCCACCATCTTGGACTTTTTGTCTTTAAAACTAAAATATTTATTTTTCCTGAATCTGAAAGGACAATGGAGCACCTCACTTTTAAGTTAGCAACTTCATTCAGATAGATCCACAGATTCTGCTGAAGGTCACAAATTCTGCTATTGGTGCCACAAAAGAGAAGTGTGCCATCTTCAAGAAATTTAAAAAGGCCTTTCCTTGATTATTTATACCAACTATAATTATAGCATTATCCATACTTACAGGTTGCTTCAAGCACTGTGCCTATAGAATTCAGTCATTCAGTTCATGTAATTGGAACAAGGATTATATAAAATATGCCTTGTAAAACTGTGGTTACCATGCCACATTCTGCCTCTGAAAAGATTGAGAACTGTGGCTATGGCAGACCTACATAGTCTAATCTTGCAGACACTGAACAGATGATCATAGAAAGTCTGCTAAGTAGTGCAAGGTGTACAAGCAAGTAAAAGTTTCTGCTACAGAATCCTTGATATTTACTCCCATAACCCAGATGCTGAATTGACTGAAGAATGCCCAAGAGAAATTGCCAAAGAAAATGGAGGGCATGAGTAAACTTCCCCTTGTTTTGTCTTTGAACACCCTCTACTTACAAAGAGAACATGAAGCACTGTTGTGTCAGGCCTGAAGATTAAAGTGCTTTCTGTCATGCCAAAATACAAAAAAAAATAAAAAATTGTTGAACTGAAACAGGTTATAGTTAAGCCAGCAAGATCTTGAGAATTCAAGATTGCCTCCGTGCCTGAGAACTGATTTCAAGGTCTCCAACCTGAATTTCTATTTGCATCCTAGAGAATGTTCATATCCAAATTTATTTTCTGACATCATAGAACTGTTGGTGAAAGTATAACAGAAACCTTTGTTAAAACAAACTTTGTGGAAATGGATTTCCAGTTAACAGGCTATTTTTAGGAATAGGTGCAGATTACCCTGGAAAAATAACAGCAATACCTTATTTGCATGGAGTGAACTCTAAGCCCACTATAGTCAATCTCTTCTTTTTGCTCAAACTCCTTCCAATCATCCTCTTCCTGTAAGAAGAGAGAAATTTTATAAGCTCATTACCACTTCCACACCATGACAAAAGTGCAAGTAGCACACAAGACTACAACATTAAAATGTATGCAAACAGAACCAATATTTACAGTCTCCTACTCATCTACTCAGCCACCTGAACTCACTAGTACATACAGTAAAATAACTTACATTGAAGTTGGGAGAAAAAAATACAGTATTAATACTTTTAACCATCATAAGCAAGATGAAAGAAGCTAAAGGTTGAATACGCTTGTAACTTGAATTCACTCAAGTTAGACTACCCATAAAAAGATACCAATTTTAGCAGATACATTAACAGATCTAATCTTTAGATCATCCAAAATATATCAGAAACAGGACCTGACCATACATCCTCCTAGATCAATGGTTCTCAATGTTTTTAGATTCAAGACAACCCTCGAAACATACCAGTACTTGGCTTTCACTCATTTTTTGACTGCAGGAAAAAACCCAGAGGAATTCTTCTGCCGCAAAGAATTCAGAAAGGCCAAAACAGGTCAGGTGGGTTTTGACACTATGGATACCTGCTCAACATCTGTAGGTTTATCTCGTGAGTCATGTGTAGGCATTTGCATACCCAACAACATTAAGATTGTGTGGCACTCCAAAGCACCCTTAAGGCTCTCATGGCAGCCTGGCTAAGAATCACTAATCTACACTCAAATTCAAGGGTTTGGTTTTCTTTAAATCTTATTTTATAGCCATAGAAAGACTTTAAAAAGTATCTTTGTGATAAGAAAAAAAATCATGCAATGTTGATCTAACTGGTTACAATGCCCCTGCTGTTGCCTAGAGTGTTACCAAGATGAAGAATAAATTTTAGACTCTAGTCAATCTTATTCTTCTTTTTCACAAGCCCATGAACAAGAGGGAAATTCATATAGGTTTTACCTTGATGCCCAAGAACTATACATAGATTTCAGGTTGATGCCCAAGAACTATACATGGATTTCAGATTAAGCAGACTGGAATTTCAATTGGAGTAGAACAAAATAAAAAGCAAGGTAAACTAAACAGAGATGATAACCACCTCACCCCTCACAGCATCCAAAAGGTTGAAAAACAGGCTGGAGATGCTAAAATGTGTTAGGACTGGTAACTAGATTCCCCCCTCCCCACCACAAAGAATGCTTTGACACACTTCCGACACCCTTTAGAGGTCTTACAATGGTGTTTAATGTCAATATAAATTATTTTTTTAGATCAAAGTAGCCAACCTGTGACGTCTGTGCCACTTGTGGCATGGGCAGCCTCTGTGTGTGACACCTGATGGATCAGGGAGGGTACAGGCAGCACAGGGGCTGATAGAGCAGGAAGCAGAAAATAGAATAGGAGGCCAGGCAGGGAGCACAGGGCTGGAAGTGGAAAGCAAAGGAGGCTGGGCAGGGAGCAGAAATCAGAACAGTAGATTGGGAAAAGGAAGGGGACCCTAGTGGCACTCAGAAGAGCACAAGGCTAATTAGTGACACCTGCTAAAAAGATTGCCCCCTCAATATTCTCCAGCAGTGGTTTTCAACCTTTGAAACCACAAGTGGGGTTTGTTCCTTAGTGATAGTCTTGAGCTCACCAGGGGAGTGCAAAGGACCTGGGAGAATAGCTAAAAAGAAGGCGGTCCGAGGGGGCACAGGGGGCAACGAATCAGGGAAATCACCCTGGGCCCTGCAGAGCTTGAAGGAGTGGTCAAGGTGACTCCACACCGCTGGCTTTGCATCCAGCTGCTCACTACCCCCCCTTCTTCCCCCTCTGCTGATGGCGGTGGCAGCTTCTTCAGGTCCAGGGAATGTGGGATCTGAGTGGTGGTGGGCACATAGGCAGATTTGCCCTGGGCCCCGCACCCTGCTCAGTTCGGCTCTGGCTAAAAACATTTCACAGAAGTATTTTTTGTAGTATTCTTAGGGGCATTAGAGAAGTGACATATTAATCTATGTGCTATATTAATCTGTTTTCAACCTGTGATCCACAAACTATGTCTAAGGGGTCCAACAAAAGATGACTATGAACAGCCAAAAACATATGAATACCCACACTTACAATTCAAAAGCGTCCGCACCTCTATTCAAAACTGTTTTGTGTCCACAAATTAAAAAAGGTGAAAACTATTGTTCTGGATGAAACATACTTTCCACATCTTTACACTGAAGAATAAAAATAAAACTCAAACTTAAATGAACCAGGAAGCAGTTGTTATCCTTGCTGCACAGAAGTGGGAATTGCAGGCTACCAGGCTACATGACTTAATAGCCAACCTTGGGCTAGGAAGCCACGCAGGTCTTGCACTCCCATGTTTCAGTCCATAAAGAAAATTCTAAAGCAAGTGCATTGGAAGGACGCCTCCCTGCCAGCCAAGTCACCCAGAGAACGGCTTCCTGTGCTCTCCAGGCCTCTACCACCCGCCATTTGCCAGACGCTGGCTCCTGATCTAAAAATGGAACCAGGCCTGATTTATTCAATCAACCAGCTATTCCGGCCCTCCTCTTGCAAACGCTGTCCTGATCTGGCCATTCGCAAAAGCTATTGTCAGGCCACATCTCTCTGGACTACAGAGGAGGCAGCCGGGGCACCAGATCCCGGTGGGTCAGAGAGCACAGCTGTGGAGCCACGTGTTGCGAGGGGGAGGGGGGGGCTGTGGAGGCCTCTTAAGGAATTTTCCTTCCCTGCAACTGCTGAAACGCAGGAGACGCAGACCCTGCCCCTGGGCCCGCCCCGAGACAGTAGATGAGAGACTGGCTGC
>NW_005841962.1:1813183-1830367 GCF_000455745.1 Alligator sinensis | reverse complement strand
ACGTTGGTGGCCGCCGCTTGACACAGCCTGGGAGAGGAAGGGGTTGTGGGGGGTTGGTTGAGAGGTCAAAAAAAAAAAGGGCTACTCTCGCCGCGCAACGCAATGTGACGGAGGGCGCATGCGCCGCCCCTCGCTGACCAATGGCAGGCCGACGAAGACATTCCCTCCGACCAATAGAAAGCCTCGGATGGGGGGGGGCTAGCAGTCGGTGGTGTGTCATAGTGTGTGAGGGTTGCGTAGGAGGTAAGCGGCTCTGTGATAGGCGCAGCTGGGGCAGTCAAGGTTGGCTGAGTTTTCTCCTCCCGTCCGCCTCCTTCCTCGCGGCCTCCTTCCTCGCGCAGGCTGGTGGGGTCATGAGGCGCCTGGTTGCGACGTCGTTCCAGTGCGGGGGTGGGGTGGCGCGGGGCTGTCCTCGCCCGCTCCTGGGTCCGGCCCGGGGGACCCGGGTGACCTGGGGCCTGGCGGGGGATGCGCCCCGCCCTTAACTTTCTGAAGCGTTAAACTGGCAGCCCACCGCTGGAGTGGGCGGGGCTCCCGAGCCTGATTTGCATGTTCCGTTGCGTGAAGGAATGCAGGGCGCAGAACTCCGCTGTTGAGCAGCTCGAGGTGCGCAGTATAGTTAGGGTGGCCATCATAGATGGACGACAGTCTGGTTGTACTCTGTTCTCTGATACGAAACCGGATGCCTTTGTCCTCTCGTTCTCTCTTCAAGAGAAAACGAAAGAATGTAAAGACATTAGGTTTTGTATCAATTAGAAGACAGAGTAGTAGAAAACCGGAATGTCCTCTGTGATGGCCACCCTAAGAGCATTTTATAGACAAAATTTTGGTCCCATGATACACCAGAGATCTGCCGCTTTGGAGCGGACTCAATTGAGTCCGCACATGAGCTGACGCGCACCGTGCTGCATTGCACACAGTTGTGTAAGTGGTGAAATGCACAGAAAGTGGTGGGGGGTGCGCTTTTGGATGAAAGCACCTTTTATGTGTGTTTGTTCAAAAGTGCCACCGCCATTTTCTCAGTGCCGACGCGCGTTTCGCTGCTTATACAACTGCAGGCATCGCATCACCAAAGGCGCTCTTCAAAGCACCTGGAGCTGCGACGCTTGCATGTGCATAACTGCCCTGACAGACAGAAAGGAGGATCTTGACTGTACACGAGCCTAGGGAGGGCAAAGTGAGGTGTTGCATGATAGACCCTGCTAAGAGTGCTTAAAACAGAAGTGTCCGCTCATTCACTTGTGCCAAGTGCCTGAGTATCGCAGTCTTCTGCCCCTTCAGGCCAGGGCTAACTAAGAGGCATGCTACACAGCTCCTGTTAGGGCAACTGCAGCCTGCTCTGTGGAGACGAAAAATGAGCCATTTGTAGTCCTCCAGCATCCCAGGATGCACTACTTTGAGCCCCAACTCCCTCAAGCAGGACTAGAACCCAGGGGCACCTATACACGTGCAGTGAGGCTGTTCCCACATGCTCTAATCACAGTGTGTTGGCGCAGACTTCATTAATTGTGGCAATTACCGTGCTCCAGCTGACGCCAAAGTTGCATGTATCAGCATCCACATGCTAGAAAATGACTGCAGGGGTGCTTTAACTAAAGCTGATTTGACAAGCTTTAGTTAAAGTGTCCTTGCCACCCCCCCGCCACTCCTGAAGCGCATGTATAAATGCCTCGGGTGCCCTGGCTCCTAGGCACATCCCTGCTTGCCAGCCTGCTAACGGCAAGTCCACACTGTGCAGGCGAGAAATGTTTTAACCCTTGATACAGGACTGCTTATAACAGGTTGTCACTTTAACACCACTTCATGTTCCACAGATTTAGTGTGGTGTAAGTGTAACATGTAGCTTCATCCTGCAGTCATTTAGTCCCGGTCTGTTGTCCCAGTGTAAATCCTGTTAAGGTATACAGGATAAGTACTAATAGTTTACCCTGGGATGTTATCAAGTACATATGAATAATAATCTTGGGATTGTATCATTGATTCAATGGCAGAAAAGGAGCAGTGCATTCAGTCAGCCATTCACTTAAGCCTGATTAGTAGGGCCATGTGTGTATATACCAAGGCCACGATATTTTGGGGACAAACAGGGGCACAACATGTTCAAGGACACAAAGACAACCTGTGTTCCTAGCTTAAATGTGAAATGCTACATAGTCTAGTGAAGAAGAGTGTGTATTAAGGGAACAGCCCTGGAATTCAAACAAGGAGCCCCTGTTATAAGTAGCTTAATAAAGTCCAGATGGATTGTGGCACGATGCTGTTTAAGATTACCATTTATATAACATCATATGTAGTCACTGAGGTACCAAATCTATCCATATGGAGCTTGGGGAAGAGATGGGGCCTAAAATATTGGATTGGAGCTCCTGCTGTTACTGGACCATTTTAGGATTTGGATCTTTGATTTCAGTGGCGTGTGTTATTTATCATTAATGGTATTTTGTGTAATTTGAGTGTCACTGGTAGGTTTTTTGACCAAAGGTTGTTACTGAGAGGAGGAGATCCTACAGGCATGGTAGTAAATCTGGTAAAGTAAAATTTAAAAGCCAAATATTTTTTTTTTACTAGATTGTGAATCTTGTGCACATTGGAAACCAGTTACAGTGGATGTGAGCATATGTGAACTCTTCTTACTTTACTGTGATGGTTGAAGTCTGGTATGCATCAAGAGGTAAGATACCACAGTTGTTCAGTCTTGTTTCTAGCCCTGGGTAGCTCAATGGATTGTAGTGCTATAAAAAGATTTTTCAGCCTGAATGGTGAACTTAATCAATAAGGCTGTTGAACTGCTGTAAGTGTCTTAAAATCAGTTATACCCACTGATCCCTTCCTTTCCTTCTCTAGCATAAAATCCAAAGGCACATTAATGTCTAGATATTACAAAAGAATATCTCCCTTCAGCAAGTCAGTGCAAGGATACAGAAGATGTTAGGGAACACTGGCTGCAGCAAAGTGTGAGTTATTTTAAACAGTGAGGAATCCCTGTTGTCAAAAACCAGGAAAAACATTGGTTCAAAATAAAAAAAAAAAATTCTTGGATATTTAAGACTACAGTGGTCTTGTGCAAAAACATTTGGTACATAAGGACTGCTCATAAGAAAATGATTGTGAGTAAATGCAAGGACACTGGTGCTAAATGAAGTGGCAAATCAAGAGCTGGAGTGGAGGTGGGGGCAAGGCCACTGGAGCTGTGTTGAGGAGGGTGGAACGGAGCTGGACCCCAAGCAGCAGGAGGGAAGAGGGGAGCAGGCCCAGATGGGAGGAGAGGAGGTGCACAGGACTCCATCCCCCCCCGCCCCTGCCCCGTCATTTCTTGATGGGCAGTTGGTTAGTGTGTGTGTGTGTGTGTGTGTGTGTGTGTGTGTGTGTGCGCACACACACACACACACACACACACGTATATATAAAATATGTGTGTGTTCAGTGTGAGTAAGAGGATGAGAGGTGACTTGATAGCCACCTACAAGTATGTCAGAGGGGAGCACCAAGATCTGGGGGAGCAACTGTTCAGAAAGGCACCCCTTGGGAGGATGAAGACCTATGGACACAAAATAACAGAGGAAAGATTTAGACTGGACATAAGGAAGAAATTCTCTGTAAGGATAACCAGAACATGAAACACACTCCCAGCAGAGGTCGATGTATTTGTATATGGATATGTAAATGGGTGTATATAACCTTGGCTAAGTCATAGATTTCATAGACATTAGGGCTGGAAGGGACCTCGGAAGATCATCAAGTCCAGCCCTCTGCCCAAAGGGCAGGAAGTCAGCTGGGGTCATAGGATCCCAGCAAGATAAGCATCCATTTAGCTTCTACAAGTTTCCCCTTCTGCAGTGTAGCAGTGATACTTATCTTGAGTTTGTTCAAGCACTTCAAGAACTTGGGATAGAATATACTAAGTACAAAGAGGTAATAATAGTATTTAAGTGCACACAAGGCAAGAGACTATTCAGTGTTATCCTCCAAAGTTTCAGAATCTATGTATTTTGCCAAGTGAAAACATCAATCAAGAAAATAGAAAAACAAAATTAAAATATAGAAATATGTGTGTGTGTGTGTGTGTGTGTGTACGTACTTGGTACATTGTACACCTAACAGTGCTAATATTGTGTGACCTTTTATTATTGATATGTATATACTGCATTATATTATTAGAATTCACAGCCTGCATGTTTATTTGTTGAGCTTCATTCTGCACAGAACAAGTGCTTATGGTTGTAAATATTAAAAGTGATAATAAATGCAGGGAAACCTGATTCACTTTTAATGTGAATACTGCTGTACCAAATTAAGACCAGCCAAGGGAATAAGTACCTATAGATCAGGGATGGGCAATTTGGGCCCAGGGGCCACATAGGAAGTTTTGATGAGCTGTTGCGGGCCAAGTCAGCACCCCTGCCCCTCCTGCGCAACAGCTCGGCAAGACTTCCTATGTGGGATGGGGCCATAGGCAGGGAGCAGTGTTCAGGAGCAGGACAAGTGATCCACTCCCTCCATGCCCCTGCCCTCTGGAGGGGGTGGGGGTATATTTAGGGTTGGGGGGAAGAGCTACTTGAGTGCTAGGTCCCAGGAGCCGTCCAGTAGTGAGGGGGAAGGGTGCAGCAGAGCTCGGCCAGGTGGTGCAGTCCATGGCACTCTGCATGGGGTCAAGCCCTGCTGGCTCCTGCCCAGGGCAGCCCATGCTGCACTCCCACCTACCAGCCCCACCCTAGCCAGCATGCACAGCTTACTGGCTAGGCTTTTCCCAGTGTGGCAGCTCCCTTCACCCCGATGGCATCTCCTTCTCCTGGCCTTGCTGTGCTGCTCCAGGTGGGGAGGAAGCTTTAGGTGGGCGGCTCTTGCTAAAGCAGTGCAGCAGGAGGAAGAGCCAGCTCTGGAGGCAAGGGTTGCTGACCAGCACCCATGGAGCTGTAGCCACACCAGGAGAAGCCGCATTGGAATCTTTATGTGCTGGTTGGGGCTGTGGCCAGTAGGCATGGGCAGGAGCGCAGTGCTGGCTGCCCTGGTGTGGGCTTAGCCCCATGTGAAGCACTGCAGGGGCAGCTGCAGGCCAGATCCAGTCAACTGGCAGGCAGACCCCATGGGCCAGATACAACCAGCTGCTAGGGTGGATCTAGCCCACAGGCCATCTTTTGCCCACCCCTGCCAAAGATTGTTAGATCTTAAATGTGTTGCTCCTTGAGGTGAATCCATGTCCCCCCCTCAGTCTTCTCACCAAGTTCATTTCCAGAGAAGGGTGAGGGCATTGACATTTTGCTTACTGTGAAAGAATACAGGTGGTCCTCAGACTTAGGACACTGATCTTAAGTCAAAACGTTGTAACTCGGAACCAATTTTCTCATAAGAAACAATGTTATAAATGAGAGAGTGGCTCCTGAACCAAGGCCTGATACCCTATTTTCACCAAAAATACCCCAGAATTTTGTACTCGATCAATTATAGATGAGTAATATAGCTACATTAATGTGTTTATATCATAAATAGCAATCATATTGATTTGGAAGGACTTCTTTGAGGTGACTTTGCTGGACTTTTTGAAGGGCTCTTGTTTGGATTTTTTGAAGGGTTCTTGGCTGGAGTCTTCTCAGGAGTCTTGGCTGAAAGTTTTTCTGGAGTCTTGTTTGCTTTCTTAAAGAAAGTGTCCAAGAAAGGTTGGACAGATATTCTCCAGGGAGATGAGTGACACGGCGAACTTGTTCTCTGGCATGGTATTGCATCGTTGTAAGTTGAGACTGATGTCATAAAGTTGAAACAGGGTGTCAATTTAGAAACATTGTAAGTGCAAAACATTGTAACGCGAAACGTTGTAAGTCGAGGACTGCCTGTACTTACCTTCCCTGTGCTGATGTTTTGCCTCCACTTGCATTCAGGCTACAGGCAGCCAAGTAATAGTACACCATGCAATTAATTTCCATATAACATGTTTTCCTTTTAACTTTTTTATAATGGCTGAACTAGTAATTTCTTCTGTGTTGCTACTAAATAATGTGCAGCATGTAATCCTGAGATACATAATTTACATTTCAGGAATTGACATAACTTCTTTGAGGTGATTGTTGTGTTGTTGTTAAATCTGAAGTCAGGAGTAATATGAACCTAATGTCCTTCTGCTGCTTTTAGCTCCTGCGTCGGTTATCCCTTGCAAATACAATATCATAAAGTAGTGGAATGGCCAGCTCTTGATTAGAGACTTAATACTTGTTATGAGCATGGTACTCAGAGCTGCTTCAGCTGTTAAATCTGGAACAGACTCAGTGGCAACCAGAAAATATAGCAGCAGCATTTTACAGAGGCATAAATAAAGGCATAAAATGTTGAAGCCTACATTGCTGGTTTAGAGCAGGTTATACTTTAATGTCATGGATAGGGCTAAATGTATCAACTGATATTTTACAAGCGCTTTGGTTTATGCAGCTATGTATGAGTTTTCTTTCCATATGTAATTTGTTGTTTTCCCCCAAAAGCCTACTGTGAAGCAATGCAGATACTTCAGAATATTTTGTGGTAGCATGAAATGGATCAGACTGATGTATAAAGCATTGACAGGCTTAATGATTCTACAGATGCACACCCTAAAGGATTTTCTGTGCAAAAAATTCAAGTGTATTAATTGCATGTGTAGACGCACCCAGTACATATACAGAAAGATTCATTGTAGAGCTCACAGCCCAAGGTCTAGTCAGGATTATCTTGCTAAATGCACCACCGACCAACCTTGGTTAAAACCATTTACATTTTTGTGCCACTGTCAATCAGAAGATCTCAAATGTTTTACAAACATTAACGCATTAAGTCCCCTCAGTTGTAGTGAAGCATTATAATACTCACTTTACAGATGGAGAAATTGAAACAAAGAGAAGCTAAGGGACTTGCATAGTGTCTCATAGAAAGGTCATGGGCAGATGAAAAATTAGTTTTAAAGTGTCAGGCCACTGTGTCAGCCGATCTAATTTGTCCCTCTGGTGCTGTCCCACAGAAATTGAAACTAATGAAATTGGCGGTAAAATACTGCAGTTTAGCTTCCAGTTTCTTAGCAACTGACAATCCTCTATGTAAAAGAGGTCTATGCGACCATCACACCAGGACCATCAATGCATACATGTAGGCAAGTGTTGAGGAGTGGAGGCTGCCTTAGATCTACCATCCTCCTTTTAGACCATCAAGACAGAGTCCAAAGGCCAAACCCAGTCCAGATGTTCAGTGCCTCAATGGTTGTAGCTTCTGCCAGAGAGCAACAGGTTAGAGCTGTTGCTGACTGCCTAATGCCTCAGCAAGGCTGTGTTTCTGTCATAATGATGTCCCTTAGCCTTTCCAACCAAGGAGTATCCACAAAGCAGTGGGGGCTAGGGTTTTGAGGTCCTTATATTTGCCTTACTCTGGAGGTTGCAACATTGCAGTATTTTATAGGAGCTACCCCACCACGAGTAGCCGCACCACATTGTGACCAAGCCCTCCAGCTGAATGCAGTTTATGGTCATACCTGGACCCTTTGCTTCCATTTACTGTAGGATAAAGCAGACATGTAAAAGTTATAGTAGCTTCAGTTAAGCAATAGTAAATTCTAATTCTCCCCATCAATGTAACTGTTTTGCCTGCCCACTCCCAAAGTCTTTGCAAGAACTGGGAATAGAACTCCTCTCTCCAGACTCCCAATCTTGTGCTTTAATGAGGAAAGTGTACTTCTTATTCATTTTTATTTTTTGTGCCTTTGTTTTCTATATGTGAAATGGTGGTGGTCATAACTTTGTAAAGTGATTTTGTATTCCCAAATCACATGAACAATACACAGGGATCAAAGGTTTCTTTCTAATAATTGTGTAGTAAAATCAATTAAAAAAAAAAAAAAAAAAAAAAGAGGAGGGCACTAGTAAGGTCCAGGGACGATGCCCTCATGAAAACCACAGCTGTCCTCTGCAGCTGCCGAGAGTGAAGAATTTGCTAGGATTCTTGCCAGGGAGCTGGCATATGATTTTTGTTTGGGAGATTCATTTTTTTTATATGTCTGTGGCTATTAAGTATTTGGTACAATTTCATACCTTCAAGCTGGAAATACTTTTTTTTCTCTCTGCTCTTCCCTCCCAGATGTTGTCTAAATGTATTTAATTATGGCAAAAACATGCTTTGATGTCTAAAGTCTTATTAGGAAGATAATTACACAATCCCTGCTTGAATCCTTCTAAGGATTTTAAAAGCTTTTTTTTACATTGTGTTCTTAGTAAAAAGAATGTAAAACAAATCCTTTAGTAACATTGCTATGCTTAAATTTAAAAACTAGGATTTTACACTAGACAGTATGTATGGTGGAAACTGCAATAGAAGATGAACCAAAATCCGTGTTTTAACACAAAAAGGGAACCTTAATTGAAATAATGCATCTTCTTTTAAAAAGCTTAGTTTGAAATACTTCAGTGGAGAAATATATATCCACATATACAACAATTGCTAGTTTGGAGATCTTAGGCAAAATCAGGGACCAGTTATGAAACCCTTTCCTTTAATCTCTGATCCTCACTTACCCATTTCTAAATGTTATCTACAGCTCGCTGCCAGTGTGAAGATAATTCATTAACATAAGCATGGTACTCAACTAGTCTGGTCATGAACACCTCATACCTCACGAGGCTGGGGGGGCATGGAGATGGTGGCAGGGGTCTGGTGGTGGTGAGCGGGGACTGCTCGCAGGTGGCTACGGTGATGTCAGTGGTGAGGGCGGGGCGAGCGGGGACTGTCCATAGGAGGCTGTGGTGGTGTCAGCAGTGGGTGGGGGTTGTAAGTGGCAATCGGTGACCACCTGCAGATACCGCCAGCAGCGTCAGCAGCAGCCAATCTCTCGGGGTTCAAGGCCAATCTCAGGGGGTGCATGTGGACCCCCTACGTGTCACCAATGAGTCTAGTGATGAATACCATAGAAAAAAATCGTGATAGTTTTATTCAGAAATCAAGTAGCTTTTTTTTTTTTAATTAACTTTATGGGAAAGCACTTTGCATTAGTAGAGCCAGTTGTGCTATGTGTTGCACATCTGGCAGACTACTTATGGAAAGATTTTGGTTGTCTTCTAGTTTTTACTTGGAGAAAAGACAGGCCACAGGAAGTTCTGTACTTATGGCCCTTTTTGTGTTGAAACTGAGGAATGAAGAGCGTGTCCTTCAAGAATTGTGCACTTCCAATTAATAAAAGATTGTTTCAGAACTCCAGTTGACATTTAATGTTATATTTTATGTTTGTGTTCAAACCCAAACTTAAAATACGGCAAATCATTTGAAACTATAATCCAGGTTTGTGTTGAAATGGGAACAGCAGAGCCTTTTCAGACCTGTTAATGAAGCATTATTAGAAACAGCAAGGAGATGCTTATCATCAGTATGATGTATCCCTTCCTGCTAACAGATTATTAATTTAATGATTTACAGATGCTCACTGCAATTCTAGCGCACACGAGGCAAAAATACCCACTAAGACAGCAATAGTCTGTTCTGTAGTAGAGATGTGAATTTGAGATTCTTCCTCAAAATGTAGGGAGGCCTGGCAGTTCACTGAATCTCAGGTTAAAATACAATTTTCACTGAAATCTGACCAATTTGGTAGATTCAGGGATTCACGTTATGTGTTTGTTGACCGAAACAAATCCCAGATGATGTCCATTTTAAAGAAACTGTTTGATACACCATAATCCTATCACCTGTGTACCAGTTTGTGTTAACATTAGTATTATATTGGAGAAGCACCTACAATTTGCAAGGTGTTGTGCAAATATATAATTTAGTTCCAGTTCTGAAGAGCTTAAGTTTGAAATGAAATAGAGAATACACAAAGGCCATGCCTAAGGGCTAGAGACAGACTTTGAAAAAGCCAAAGCTTGAATTGAGTCAAGCTTTGTAGGTTAGTCTAACCTGCCTAGGTTGAACTGGTTTGTGCCTGCACGTCTGTGCTGTTACATGCCTGCAGTTGCTCAGGGCAGGAGCTGGGGGTGCTACAGCACACCCTTGGCTGTAGGGAAGCTCTGTTGGGGGCCGTGTTCAACTCCCCTCTCCCTGACCTACCAGCAGGGAACCAAGCTGTCTACTGGGTGTCCCCCTGTTGCTGCTGCAGTGGCAGGCCAGCATGGCCCCTGAGGCAGAGGGGGCAGGGAGGGGGGTTATTATCCCCTCTATCGCCACTGCTCCTTGGGGACCACAGCCAGGCCTGCCTGCCCTGACTGCTGCCGAGTGGAGGAATAAGCCCCCTCCCTCCAGTGTCTGGGACAGGGGAATAACCCCCATCCCTGCACCTCTCCAAGGGTCCCTGCTGGCTGGCATCTGGCCCCGCCAGGTGGGGCTGGCTGGGGAACAGGCTTCTCCAGCCAGCTCAGAAGTGCCAGCGGGCCCCAAGCCCAACAGCTGCCATCACCGCACTCCCTGCCATGTGCAGCACCCAGGGCTGCAGCTGCACTAACAGCTGTGGGCTGGCTTGGGCTGGAGGTTGTTCTGTCCCCAGCTGCTGCTGCCACGGCCGTGCCGTGCCACGCTGCTCTGGGTGGAGGGAGCGAGAAGCTTCTGCTCCATGAATGGAGCTCTGGCTCTGGCTCCAGCTCCTGGACACCTTGAAAGGTAGAAGGCACCAGAGTGGAAGGCTTTAGTCTGGGGGCTGCAGTCAGAGTGCCAGTCAGGGCTGGGGGAGCGTCCTTCAGCCCAGTGGCACCAGACCAGTTTAGGCTGAAGCCGCTAGGCTGAAGGAAGCTCTCCCAGTCCTGAGCAGTGTGGCATGGTGCAGCAGAAGCTGCAACTGTAGATGAGGGGAGAAAAACAGCCCTGCCGGGCCATGCCAGCTTCCCTTTGCCTGTAGCAGTTACTCCACCTCCCATTCCTTCTGCTCTGGGAGGTGGCAGCGGTGGGGGAGCTTCAGCCCATCGACTTGTGCCTTGCGCATGGAGCTCCGGTTGCAGCCCCTGGACTGAAGCCTGCCACCCAGGCACCTTCTGCCTTCCAAGGCATCCAGGAGCTGGAGCCACGCATGAGGCAGAAGCTTCCCCCCACCCAGAGCAGCGTGGTGTGGCACAGCTGTGGCCACAGCAGCTGAGGACAGAACAGCCCCCCTCCTCAACCAACCCATAGCTGTTTGTTCAGCTGCAGCCCCGGGTGCTGCACAGGGAAGAGGGCACAGCAGTGGCAGCTACTGGGCTTGGGATGCACTGGCATTTCTGACCTGGCCAGGGGAGCTTGCTCCCCAACAAGCCCTCACCTGGCTAGATGCTGGCTGGCAGGGCCCCTTGGTGGGGAGGAGGAAGGGCCAGGAATGGGGGTTATTTCCCCTCTTTCCAGCAGAGGGAACAGGAGGGGGCTTATTCTGCCACTCGGCAGTGGTCAGGGCGAGCAGACCCAGCTGCAGTCCCCCGGGGCAGTGAGGGTAGAGGGGAGAATAATCCTCCTCCCTGCCCCCTCTGCCCACTGCAGTGATGGGGGAGCACCTGGCAGACCTGGCTCAGGCCTCTGCCTGTGGGACAGGGAGGGGAGAATTAAACTCTTCTCTGTCCAGGCCCCTGTCCCTGCCTGCCCCTGCCCCTGCTCTGGCTGGGGGAGTAAGGGGGCATGGCCAGCCCTGTTGAGCTGGAGCAGAGAGTCCAGCCCAGAGAGCATGCTGGGATGCTGGGGGACTCTGGTTTAAGTTAAACCAGGAAGTGGTCTGGGACAGACATTGTATAAACTGTTTTGAGTGAAATCAGTGAAGTCTGATACTTCATTCAAACAGGTTTCTCAAACCAGTTTTGGCCATTTTGAAACTGGTTTATGTGCACTGAATATCTGTTCTGTTCTAAGTTTAAACCAGTTTCTGATCACTTAAACTGGTTTATGTGTAATGTAGGTCCCTAGCCAATAGGTGCAGCATACAAACACTTCATTGTTTAATGAAGCATAACCCAATTCACAAATACTTCTTTCTAGCCATATTTTGACCAAAATCATGTAGGTATCGTAGTTTAAATATTTAATTTCTCCTTATTACATCTCATTGTTTTGTCTTGTAGACCATTCAGAAAGTACATTAGATGCACATGGGGTTGTGTGGGAGGAAGCACATGATCAGGGTGTTAAAGCTCACTTACTAGCAAATGAAGTGTATCAAGTCTGGAGAGTATTTATTTTTGTTATCCATTAAGGGACTTTTGCCACTTGAGCAGACATTTAATTATTACAAAATTAAAATAATTTCAGGCTATTTCCCAATTAGGTTTCCATCCAGTTTCTCAGCAGTTTTGGATTCCTTAATATAAGATATCCCAAAACAGATCCTGCCCAACATTTTTTTTTCCTCTGGTCTGTTTATATTGTGAAGTTCTGATCCTGCAAACTTGCATGTGTTTAGCTTTATTAACTTGGAGGGACTAGTGGGTTTGCATATAAAGGTTTACTGGTTTAAGGTTAAAATTGTTATATTTTTTTGATACATGATAACTTCCTGGACATTAGCAGTGAATATAACCATATTACAAAGCAATAAAATTAGACTATAAACATTTTGATTATTAAAAGCAAGACGAGGTGAGTTAACAATAAGATGTGGACAGTTCTCCCTCAGAATCACCAGTTTATTTGAAATACGATCCAGTACAGTCTGCTGCTACTGTAGTGGCCTTCTGTAAAAAATTGTGGTCGGAAGGGGCTCAGATCAAAGAACATAACAACATGCAGTTCAACAAGGAGAAATGCAAAGTGCTGCACCTAGGGAGGAAAAATGTCCAGCACACCTACAGCCTAGGGAATGACCTGCTGAGTGGCACGGAAGTGGAAAGGGATCTTGGAGTCCTAGTGGACTCTAAGATGAACATGAGTCAGCAGTGTGATGAAGCCATCAAAAAAGCCAACGGCACTTTATCGTGCATCAGCAGATGCATGACGAATAGGTCCAAGGAGGTGATACTTCCCCTCTATCGGGCGCTGGTCAGACCGCAGTTGGAGTACTGCGTGCAATTCTGGGCGCCGCACTTCAAGAGGGATGTGGATAACCTGGAGAGGGTCCAGAGAAGGGCCACTCGTATGGTTAAGGGCCTACAGACCAAGCCTTACGAGGAGAGACTAGAGAAACTGGATCTATTCAGCCTCCGCAAGAGAAGGTTGAGAGGCGACCTTGTGGCTGCCTATAAGTTCATCACGGGGGCACAGAAGGGAATTGGTGAGTATTTATTCACCAAGGCGCCCCCGGGGGTTACAAGAAATAATGGCCCCAAGCTAGCAGAGAGCAGATTTAGATTGGACATTAGGAAGAACTTCTTCACAGTTCGAGTGGCCAAGGTCTGGAACGGTCTTTCCTGCTTATGCAGGGGGTCAGACTCGATGATCTATTG
This sequence comes from Alligator sinensis, assembly GCF_000455745.1. Lineage (NCBI taxonomy): Eukaryota > Metazoa > Chordata > Crocodylia > Alligatoridae > Alligator > Alligator sinensis. Next base: position 1,817,045 of record NW_005841962.1, on the reverse strand, counting down.
AGGTCCCTTCCGACCCTAACATCTATGAATCTATGCTGGCACAAGCTGGCTCTCTTTGTAATCATCAGAGACCAAAAAGTGAATCGTCTTGGAGACTGAACAAACTTCTTTTATCTTCGGTCAGATTTCCTCTAGAACAGAATTAAGGTGCGTTTACAGGGCAGTGATGGAAAGTTTGCCTTGCTGCTGCTGACCCCGCCTGCTTACTGCAAAATTAATTGCAACAAATTATTGTCATGCTTTATCTGTGTCAGACATATTAGTGTACAATAAATTTTACAGTAATGAGGCCAAAATCTTGTGATGCAACATAAACATTTCCATCCATTGCATTAAAAATACATTTTTTTGCTTGTTGCACAGCAGACAAATGATGGTATTATAGACTATTTGTACTGCAAAAGGAGGTGGTTCACAGTACTTAATGGATAAACAAAAGGTCTGTGCTCTTATGCCTTTCAGCCGCAGTAAGCAATGTTGGAGGAAAAAATTCGAACAACTAAAACTGACTATTCTTTCATTTTATTTTTATTTTAACAACATGGGCAAATTGAAATGTGTAAGCAAAGCAATCATGTGAGGAGTTTCTAATAAAGTTGTTCAAGCTACAACCTACTTAGATTGTTGAATCAAACTGAATAAAGCAGGCTGCTTTGGATTTTTTTTTTTTTAACTTTCCACGAACATTTTTTGTCAATGACATCTTTTTGTTTGAACAGCAACGTTGTCTTCTGTGCACAAGGAACATCAAAATCAACTGAAAATTAAAAAATATGTATATTATTTGTCCTCTATTGCAAATCGGTTTAAAAATAACATTTCAGACTAAATTCTACTTTCATTCTCACTGGTGAAGTTCCATGGACTTCAATGGGCTTTAACCATAACTGAGAACAGATTTAGCCTTCTGTATTTATCTCATAATGAGTTTTATTTACCCTTACATTGAAGATTAAATCAGGGTCTGTGCAATATTCAGTCCTTGTTCGTTCATAGACCATGTGATAAACGGTTCTCAACTCCGAGATGATTTTTAGCCATGAGTTTTATTGCAGCTCACTGAGAATGCTTTGATCATTATTAAGATACTCTGCTATTGGCTATAACTTAATTCTTATAATGTCTTGATATTGAAGCAAGATAATTTGCAAAATGTAGTTTTGAAGATTTTGACCATGAAGAGTTCACACATGCATTTAGTGACGAGGTTCTCAGAATCAAGACTCGTATTCAACGCCACCCACATTTTACGGAAAATTCTCTCTGCATTCAAACTTTGTGAATCAGGCCATTTTCTCTAGCTTTCCTCTCTCATTTCCTGCTATGTATGTGAAATTCATCCTAGTGCAAATCTGGAGTGACACTTCAAAAGTGTACAGGCCTTGTGGCCCTGAATTTTAGCCAGGAGTGTTTTAATTACACTACTAGCCAATAATAGGGTTTCAGCTTAAAAGAAAAAAAGAAAGGTATTATTGCATTGGGGAAATGGGGGAAGGAGCGAGTGGTATTTTTTCTAGTTAAAAGATCATGTACATCTTTCAGTGGTTTATCCCAGATGAGCCGTTGGCTCCATCATGCTAACTTCTGCATCACCTGCACCCAGGGGGAAGGTGCTGCAATAACCATCTACAGCTTGCAGCTACCCTGGGATAGCTGCAAGTCTGTTAGTTTTGGATACAAATGTAATTTACATAAGGTTACAAAGATGTGACTATCACTGCTTAAACATGTTGTGTGCACCCAGGCCCATAAGTCATGTAGTAGGTCAGAATGATCCTGGTGAGTTATAGAATGGCAATTTTGCTCTAGGCTCTTTCAGACAGAAGTGGTGGGACTGTACATTTGTATAGTCTTATCTCATAGCTCTGCTGGATGCTTGTAATTCTAGTGTAACTTATGCTGGTGAACTTTCACTTAATTTTTTTTCTTATGTGAAAAGAAAAAAACATACTCTAACTGAGTTAGAGCACATTACTGTGGTAGGTTGTGTGCCTGCTCCATTTTTTTATGCCAGTGAGAGGCCAGTTACATAGGTGCAATTATGTTATATATCCAGTCCTGTGTGAGGTTAATAGTTCTGTGCAATCACTGATAGCAGACACTCTGGTTAGCGCACAGAGGCAATGTAAATATCTTTCTCAACACTTTCCCACAAAACTTAGAGGGATCAGGGACAGTAATTTTATTTCAAACTCCTAGCTTGTACTTTCATCAAGATTTTTAGGTGGTATATGTGCTTGTCTTTTTACTACCTAATGGCCCAGTTGTACAGAAGCCAGAGTTCTGCAATTGATTCTGATGTGTACAGGATCAAGACCCAACTTTTAGCAGCAGGATGTTTTTCATTAAGCAGGGGATTATACTGTCTCAAAAACAAGCCACCTCAATGAGGGCCTTTGATTTAAAAAAAAAACAAAAACACACACACATTTTTTGATTTGGAATGTGAATGGGGGAATATTGGCTGTGTAGACAGTGTTGGTAACTAGAGAGCTTCAAAATATAAAAGAGTTTTACAAGTTAGTTAGTTATTTAGAAAACTATTTTTTCTTTATAAAAAGACATGGCTACAAGGTTAAATTTTGTTCTTTAGGCCCCAGTTTAACAAAGCACCTATACACGCATTCAACTTAAAGTATGTTTAGATCCACTTTTGTTCTCCAAAAATGCTTATGTGCCTTTGCTGAATTGGGAGATCTGTTACAAATCGGATGAGGGCAAATATGTAGTATGTATTTTCTTTTGAATCAAAATTTCCCTTACTCTTTCCATCTGGGATAGAATATGATGTGTTACTTGATAAATCTGAAAAAATTAACTAAAGAAACAAACACATTTATTTTGCTGAATTCCTGAACAGAGCTAAAATGTTAATCATGAAGGTCCTGATCCAAGAAAGCACTTGAGAACATGCTTTACCTTTTAAGCATCTGAATAATCCTGGGATTACTTGGGTGTTCAAGTGCTGTGTCATGGATTAATTTGTGTTGCTTCCTTTTCTACAGAGAGGATGGAAGCTTCCAGAGGAGCAAAGTCGAAGGAGGCGGGCTGTAGATAGGGAGGGAAAGGGGCTTCGGGAAGGGAATAAGGCTATAATGACTATAAAACAGCTGTGTCATTACTTGGTATTTTAGGAATGTATTTCCCAAGATACTAAGTAACGACACAGCTGTTTTGTAGCCATTAAGATAGCCTGGAAGCCGTGGGGGCTTTTTCATTTTAAGTCTCAACTCTTTGGAAAAAGAAGGCTCATGGATCTATGGGGCCCATGGCTGTTCTTTTTTTGTGGCTGGCTCTCTCACTGCTGGCAACCCCTCACCTCCCATGATTATACTTTAGGAACATCTGTAGAGGTGTACTTCAGGCATACACCCCTGTGTAGTGTCTCCTAATCCACCCACCTGACCACCTAACTAAGTGGGACAATGCCATTTCTCAGCTGTATACAATGCTGTCTCTGTTCATGACACATTAATTATTTTTAAAAAATACCTGCTTGCTTCTCCATCCAGAAGGCAGTGGTATGTAGCAATGTCTTTTTCCAGCTGTAGCTTGTGGGACAGCAGATTTTCACGATCCCTCTGCTGCTGCTCAGTTTCTGCTTTGATTTCTCCCATTTCTGCCTCCAGCTTGTTAATGACAGAGCCTAGGTTCTGTAGTTCAATGTCATGCCAGTGTTTAGCATCATATAAGGAGTTCTCCAGACCTCTTTTCTGTAAGGACAATAAATTAAAGTCTCCTTGTTCTGAAAGATTTTGTGATAGTGTTTTTAATTAGGCTGGTGTCCATAACTTACTGGAAATCTATCTAGTCTAATAATTTTCATTTAAACTTATACTGAGGGTTCCTTTAATTAGATACT
>NW_005841962.1:1795790-1813152 GCF_000455745.1 Alligator sinensis | reverse complement strand
TGCTGAACCACTATCTGAAGCTCTTGTGTGTGCTATCTGGTAACAAGGCAGTTAAAAAACAAGGCGTAACATCTTCCTACTCTAGAATACTAGGTACATAATCATTTCAGTGAGACTTACAAATATTAAATAAAATGTTGAGGGATAAAATTTCATGGCTTGATTTTTTTGCTCTGATTACTCACACCTCCGGATTCTTAAGTGGAAGCGTGGGATATGAAGCATCTTGACTTGAGAGGCTTATTCTCACTTATCAAGATGGGCCTGGAAATGCAACTTGAATTCACTGCAAACACCCTGGTGAGTACACACTCATTTTTTGTAACAACCTACCAAAGTTCTTAAAGATTCGGTCTCTGCTTGCAGACTTTGTATTTTGCAGGCTGTATCATGGAATTCAGTTCTCAGGGATTCTACCAATTCCTCCTCTTGTGTCCGTACAGTAGGTGTCGTTTCTGTGTGCTGCTGAAAGAAGATAACAGTTGTCAGTCACAACAAGCTGTAATTATAATTCATATTCCTTGCATCCCAAAATGAAAGGGCTTTGCAACTCTGATTTCAAGTCTGCTGCCAGGAAGTTAAATGATGTATGTTAACAATAGTATATTTATTTTTCTAAGGACATACTGTAAAAATAGTGCTTGTAAGTAAGTAACCGCATGCACACAAACATACATCCATGTGTATGCATTGTGTCTCAGTCTACATGCTGCTATATGCTTGTACAAATATATTAAAAATTACCAGCAGAGAGAGGAAAAAATGCAGTTGTGTACTTCCCCCTATCTTTACAATGGAATAACTTTTTAAATTAAGGGTTTTTTTTAATCCTTCATTCCATTTTTATATTTGAAGTCTCATCTGTCCTGCTTTTTCAGGGAAATTCTAGGAAAGACAGAAGAACTTGTTAAGATATAAACCTGATTAATTGAGAAGGAAGTATGATTATTCAGTTTGTGGTTATTTTAAATACCTGTTTAACTCAAACTCCTTAGAAACAGAAGAAAGAAAAGGCCCTTAGTAAAGAAGCAGGAGTGTTTAATCTTCATTAAGAGGCTGACTGCTCTAAATCCATATTTCTGGGTCCTCCAGTGAACACAAGCTTTGATTAGTCCTAGTGTTTCCAAAGAAAAATCAAGAAGAAAAAAAAAAACCCTCTGGAGAAAAACAAAATATTAAGTACTCACTGTGCCTCACAAAACCAAAAAAAGAGGTAGGCTCCTTTCTCTCCCCTCTCCTTCCCCCCAAAAAAACCCACCCCTTCTTCAAGTCACCTTTTAATAATAGATTATGTAAAGTATGAATGCCCAAGCATATCCTCCCTATCTGTGCAACCAAACCAGAAGTTGAGGCATGCCTTGGGCCATGTCCTGCTAGAGAATCCAGGGCCCGTGGGCCCTGGTGGACATGGCGTTTGGCAGCTGATACAGCCCTGGTCTCCCTCTAATTGCTTTCCCTGCTGCCACTGCTGCTGGCCCTCAGCCTCCAGCCCCCAGAAAGTCTCCTTTCACCCTGAAGAAAAAGGTTAAAGTACAGGCTGCATTAGGGCTTCATGCTAGATCTCATGCTCTTTAAAATATTCATTAATAGTCTAAACTGGTGGGTTAGCTGTGGGACAACCAGCTTTGCAGGTGACAAAAGGTTGTTTAGATTACTCAGGTCCAGAGATCACTGTAAAGAAACAATCAAGATAAATGAGCAGTGTGACAGCAAATGAAATTCACTGTTGATAAATGCAAAGCAATGCACATTTCAGGGAATAACTTACATTGCTTATCTGCTTTATAAGGTCATAATTTAACTGCATCAGGTCAGGAAATTGATTTGAGCATCAATGTGGACAAGTCAATGAGGATCTCAGCCCAGTGGTCTAGAATGTTATGGGTATTTAGGTACCTAAAGATGCCCGTATGGAATCCCTTTAGGCATCTAACAGCATGTTTAAGTGTCTCAGTACCCATAGAAATCTGGCCCTGTGTGCTGCTGTTGTCAAAAAAGCAAACAAGAGGTTAGGATACTTAAGGAATGGGATGGGGAAAAAAGGAGACAGACACAAAAATCAGTAGTGCTGCTTCATCTAGAACTGTGCCCTGCTGGTCAAACTACTTCTGACAGAATGCAGTAACATTAGCAATGCTGCAGAAAAGAGAAATTAAAAGTTTTAGGGGCACTGGAAAACTTGAATGAAGTGAAAGGGGAAGAATAAGTTGGCTGTTCAAAATTGATAGGAATACTGTTTCCTTGCATAATTAAGCTTTGCACTTGACTACAACAGGATGTCATTCAGGCCAGAAACACAGCAAGACTCAGCCAAGGACTAGACATTGATACGGATAACACCTAGACCTATATTAGTTAATGCTAACGAATTTTTAGCTAAGTATTAAATCTCATACTTCAGGGTTAAACCAATCTCTGACTAATGCATAGCCTGGGAAAAAATGATGCATTCTAGAAATAGATTCTAGTGATTTGTTCGCTTTCTGCATAGGGTGGCTGTGATAGGGAGGCAAGGCAGAAGGGCAGTGTTAAGTAAAGCCAGGTAAATCAAACCGAAAAAAGATAAGTTTCCTCTATTGGCCTATAAGCAGCTCCCTTTCTTTATGAGATTATATCATCTAGCAGGGATTTATCCATTGCCAAATTTAGCCAAATCTTTTAATTTGTTCTAAGATGCTGGATGCTAACTGATAGTTTCTGGTTAGTGGACATGTCTGCATGTGCTATTAGCATGCAGCAATAAACTCTGGCGCATACTATGCCAGAGTTTATTGCTCTGGGTGCATTGTTTGAATATGCGCCCAGAACGGCAGCCCGTTGAGTTGGGTCAGAGCAGCCCCAGCTGGCACAGGGCCCAGGGGGTCAGTCTGCCAGCCTGGGGCTGCTCCAGCCCAGCTCAACATGCTGCAGAAGAGCTGACTGGGAGCACCCTCATGCCCCAGTCAGCCACAACAGCATCTACATGTGTGATACTGCAGAGATAAATACAAGTACTATCCTGCTGAGGGGATTAATTAGTTTCCTGTGGCTTAATAGGGCTGCACATGTAGATGCGAGATGTTTACTGCAGAGCTAATTAGTCTACTCCACAGTAAATGTCTTGAGTAGACATGCCCAGTATGTCATCTTAAACTTGACCTTCTTCAACAACAGCAACAACAAATATAATTAGCCAAATAGTTTTCTTGTTCTGATTGAAAAGTGTGGCTTTGGACAAGTAAGAGAGGTTTTGCTACTTTATTAGCCCTATGTTGGAAAAAAATAAGAGAACAAACACACTTTTACACTTACTTCTCTGGGCAAATTAAACCAATGATCATTTTAATTATACAGATAGAGCCAAATTCCACCATCATTTCAAGGCCCGAAGGAGAAATACTTGATTTGTATGGGTGTATCTGGAGTGGAGTGGAGTTGGGCCACATTCCTTAGATTATTACCATCAATTTTTGATTTAAGAGAGAGAATTCTGTATAGAACTAGAACTTTTTTTCCAGTAGATCTTACAGTTAGACAGGTACAGGGAAGTGTCACCACTTACCTTGGTATAGAGCAAGGCACCAGTCTCAGCACGATTTCTCTCAATATCCTTCTCCCAGTGAATTCTGATTTTTTCCAGTATGTCATCCAGGCCAGTTCCAATGGGAACATCTAGCTCCTCCAAATGAGATCCAGCAAGCTGTTTATATAATACTTTTACATCCTGAAAAAAATGCACGTAAGGAAAAGGAATGATGGCCAAGGAAAGCTCAGTCTGAGGAGCACTTTTGGTACATCTGAGGGCATGAGTATACAAATAAGATTTAGTGATCTAGAGGAAGGTGGGGCTTTACAGCACATCAGCTGCTCCATGGTAACTGCCATGGGGTATGTGCAAAAGATGATAGATCAGTTGGACACCTTGGTTTAAGGAGCACAAGAACAAATGAGATTTGCACATGTATATGTGAACTATCAGCAACACTATGGCCTTTTTACACTGCTAGAACAGCATAAGGGAACCTGTGAATTAGGTTTGTAAACAATCTGTCCTGCAAATGATAGTGGTAAAAATAGATGTGGACAATACAAGAAAAACATATGCTCATACAGAAATGGACCACAATTGAAACTTCTTTGTCAATGTACCCCTGAGCCGCATCCAGATGAGCAGAGGCGTGCACTTGCAGCAGCATGAATTCGTGCCACTACTTTGTACCACAGCGCACACACCTACGTGTGCCCTTTGTTGTGGGACACGTTGTCCCACTGTGGGAAAACTGCCTGTTCCCAGCTGCTCCTGGCTCCTGCCCAGGTTCCATGTGCTGGGGAGGACTGGCTGGGGCACAGGCTGCCTCAGTGTGGGGGCTTCAAAGTGCCCAGAGATGTGGGAGCTGGGAGCCCCTGCACTGAGGCATGCGGAGGCAGGGGAGCAGCCAGTCCAGGCCTGCCTGCTCCCTTGTCCCTGCTCCCACACTGTGCCCCAGCCAGCTGTCTCCACAGCGTGTGGAGACAGGGGAGCAGGCAGCCCTAGCCTGCAGCATGTTTGTCCTGGTGCACACTATTTTCAAATGCTTTGCGCTGCTTTTTTTTTTTTTTGTAGGGGGGGCTGGGGAGGGGCGGTGGAACTGGGAAATCCTGGTAGCAAACTTTTTGAATCTTGTTGAGCAGCCTCTTGTGATGTCATTGCCATATGAAGAATAAGTCTCTTTGTGGGCTGATAGACTACTGCCTTACTTATTGGCCACACAGGCAAATAAGGGAGCAGATATCACACCCTTACACCTTAGCACAGGTTACTCATGTTTCTAGTCTGTGCAAAAGTATAAGAGCTGTTGCAGAGTTGCTGTTCCTCTCATTGTGTATGTGTAGAGCACAGGCAGGGGGAGGCTGTGAATGGGCAGTCTTGGCATGCCAACCTTGGGCTCAGCATGCTAACCAGCTCAGCTTAGCTGGTGTGGTGGGAGCTGTAATCAGTATCTTGGTCTGGGGCTGGTCTGTTTTACTGGCATAAAAAGAAAGCGAGGACTCTATGGTGAGGTACAGTTCATTCCTTGTTCTGTTCCTGGGGCAGTATAACTATATGCTGCCCCTTACATAGGACTTCCAACTCTGCAGTCTAATTCCCTGTCATTATTTGACAGGGAATTAGACTGCAGTGCTTATTTGAGTGTGCTTATTTGAGGTCAGACCCTGAAGCCCTTCAGGGTGAGTAATCCTCTCTAATGCAAGGTGTCCTGGTGAAGACAATGAATAAGAAAGTAAAGGCTGCAAAACTGGGCCCTTGGGAACTCTTATTGCCATTGCCTCAATGAGTTGTTGCTCAAAGGAAGAAATTAAGATTCAGTAATTGAGTGGTTTGCTAACTACATCACAAACTTTGCAAACCAGCCCAGTTAATATTGAGTGTCATTTCAGAAATTTGATGGCTTTATTGGTCCATGGGGTCAGATTTCTCACTAAGTGGAACTGTTGTTCATTTACAGTAGTGTGCATGTAAAGAGAATCAGGCCCCAAAGTACTGGGGATTTACACTTTTAAGGGAAAGTCCAGCACCATGAATTTATGTAGTGTAAGAGTTGGCAACCTATGGCCTACAAGCCGAATTTAGCCCACAGAATCATTGGATCCAGCCTGAGGACTTTGGGCTTTGGCAGTATTTGATGGTGTGGGACATTGGCTGCACAGATGGCTGGGTCCTAGAACCTGCCCATCCACCTGCCTCTGACCCAAGGTGAGTTTTTCCAGCCTGCAGCCAGAAAAGGTTGCCTACCCCTGACCCAATGTGAGTGCAATGTCAAATGATGTGTAGCCATTTTGGATATGTTGTATTTATCAGGTGTAAAAAATATTGAATATTTTGTATTGGTGTTTTTGATAATTACTTGAAAGAAGAGTTGTGAAAGCTAACAAAGGAGGGGAGGAGGACAATTTACAGATTGATACTATAATCTATATTTGACAGGAGTAATTTAACTCCTTTTCAGACAGATGTGTCACACTGGCCTAGCTAAACAGACATATATTACCTATGCATTGCCCACAGTCTTGACTTACTTCTTCATGAGTCTTTGACAGCAAAGCTAGTTCTTCTTTCATGCTTTCTATCTGACTCTCCAGATCCATTTTAGTTAAATTAGCATCATCAATCACTTTATATAAGGAATTAATTTCATCTTCCACTGCCTTTCTAAATGGTTGCTCATTTTCATATCTGCAGAGAAAAACTTTATAAGCACAGCTGGGCACAAAAAAAAACCCTTGCATTTTACAAATAATACTATTCAGCTAAGTACTGATATGTACCAGATTGACAGGCAAAGAAGATGCAATTTATGTCTACCATTTATTAATACACTCCAATGCCATTTTCAGCTCAATCCTCGTTGCCCTTCTTTATTAGAAGGAAAGTTACAATGCAAATTAACAGTCTCCAGGACAGCATTGTATGGTTAATAGTGTTTTGGAAAGGGAGTCAGAAAATTGATGCTCTTTTTCTGGATTTGAGGTATACACATCATGTGATCTTTACCTTTCTGTATTTCCATCATCTGTGTAGTGAATATAATAATGCTCACCCATTTCTGTAAAGAGCTTTGAAAGCATAGGATGGTAAATAGATTCTGAGCTTCAAGCAGTACTGTTGTTATATAAAACTAAACACATTGTGTGGTGGGTGTGACTTATGTTCCTGAAGATATAGTCCATTCTTGCAGTTACATACTTAGTTGCACTGAAGTGAATTGGAAGCATGTTGTTTATTTCAGTTGGACAAGGATTCTGAATTACAATACTTTGTAACCAACTTGAGCCTCATAAACACGAACTGCTGTTTATTTTTCTTTTTAAAACATCATGGCATATAATTTTTCTAAGAACACTGCTAATAAGATCATTACTTTGTAACAAAACTGTAAACTGAAGTTAGGTGGCAACTGCTCATTTAACTGACCCTGTGCTTGAACAATTGTTTTGTCAACAACAATGACTGTTTAACCAAAATGCAACTACTTTTTCCCTACTGGCTCAGTGGCAACACTTTTGTCTGCATGACTGTAGTTCCTTTTGAATTTTAATCTTTCAATTTAAATGGAAGCTTGGGATGCTGCAGCACTGGACCTAGCCAATTTGGGCAGCTGGCTCTTCTGGTATAGGTGTCAAGGGAGCCAGCTTCATAAACAATTTCTGCATTCCTCCCCTGGAGAGCCACCGTCTTTGCCTGGAAATCAACAGCTTGGGAAAGAGGCAGATGATACCAGCGTGAATTAAACATTTTTGTATACACTGCACTGATTCAGTGAAACACAACACAAAGTAATGCCTTTGTTTGGAGAAGTCAGTTGACTTCTTAAATAACTGCTTAGGTCATGAGACTGACAGACTATATTTGGAAGAACAAAATTATGTAGCAGTTCAAAACTTTGGTTTTATGACATAAATGCTAAAGATAAAACCATGAACCTACTTAAAGCATTATTTTGAATGAGAGATGGATTTGGGGAAAAAGGAAAATCCTGGAAAGATAAAGATTAGGTACTGTGAAATATACCTGGAAAGTTTGATTATTATTTTTAACAAAACCTTTTTAACTATATATTAACTGTTTCATAATTAGAAATAGTTCTATTATGAATAAAGTTTAGAATAATTAAGCCTAACATGCAGTTGTAACAAGTGCAATTTAAAGGAACTCTTTCAGCTAAAAATCACACACTGCAAATCTACAACTATCATTATCTATAGTACTAGCAGTAGCCTTGATTTTGAAATTTGCTAGAATTATAAAAGTACAGTTTGTCACTATACCAGGGGTGGGCAATTATTTTGGCTAGAGGGCCATTTAAGTTTTGGTGAGCTATGGAGGGCTACACACAATCTTTGGGAAAATATCATTTTAACCAATTATAGATAAACAAATCATATACTAAAAATTAAACATCTACTATAACATATTTTATTTTATTTAAAAAAATATTTTTGTCCTGGTATATGTTTTTTTTAAAGTGGTATATATAGAGGCAATTGCATAATAGCTCAAAATAAAGTCTTACTCCTGTATATTGTATGGAGGAGGTGAGGGTGTGCAGAATATGGGGATGTTGGTGTGAGATGGGGGAGGGGCTTGAGGAGTTGGTACAAGGGGGTGGGGTGGGCAGGTGGGAGTGGCTGGAGCCCCACATGCTGGTGCAGGAGCTACCTGGCTGCAGCCTCACCCCAACCTGGCTGGGCATCTGCTGCCCCGCACATGTCCCCATGGCTGCCCTCCTTCCCCATGCTACTTGCTGCCCAGAGTGGTGTAGCAGGAGCAAAAGGAAGAACTGTTGGAGGTGGGAGGAGCTAAGCAGTACCCAGGTGGCTGCAGCTGCATCAGGAGCAGCCTTGCTGGTACACTCTGCATGCTGGCCAGGGCCCAGGTGGGTGGGAGCATGGTGTGGGCTACCCTGGCAGGAGTGGGCAGAACTTGGCCCCATGTGGAGCACCACGGGCTGGATACAATCAATTGGTGGGTGCCCACCCATAGGCCAGATCCAACAAGTTGGCAGGCTGGATTTTGCCTACCTCTGATTTATACTGTTCTTTTACCCTTAATTTCTCCATCCACATGTAAGGAAAATCAAGGCAATCAAGCTTTTTTCATATACGATTTTACTTTCAGGTTCTTGGTGGAACATTGCCTATATTTCAGATGCTGCAGCCTTTTTTTTTTTTTAAGCTCTGTCTTGTGTTTTATAAAAGCAAAATTTAATCAGTACTGTCTCTAGCAGGAGACCTAGGTTTATATATCAAATGAGCCTAATAATATTTTGCCAGTAATTTTTTTTACTGCTGGGGTGATTTTAAAATTCCATCATCAAAATAATATTACAGCACGTTCACATATCACCTGTTATTACAATAATTCATTACTATAATTAATTTGTTTAGCTACAGGACAGCCCTATGAAGGAAGATTGCAGAATCTCCAAATGCAAAACTGAGTCAAATCTGTAAATACCAAACACACACCATCTCTGATATAATCATTCAGTATTCATATTCAATATTGTAAGTGTATATTCATTCAAAAAGTCAACCAAGTTGTTGCCTGGAGAAGGCTACCTGTCTTTAAAATCTTCAGCACAGGCTTGAACATTCTCCGTTTGCAATATAAGACGAGCATTTTCAAGGACTGCGTCGCCCACCTGGAATAATGAGACAACAAAGCTCAAGCAATTAAGTACATTAACCATGATATGTTAAGTAGATAAATGATTTGTGATTCTATAATTAATTTCAGTTTTGGTGTAGGGATGTCCAAATTGTTCATTCCAGGTAATTTATTCAGGGTATTTAATACATCTGTTCATAAATAATCCACAAACAGGCTGCAGTTTTTTCTTAAATCCTTTTATACCCAATTGTTCCTTGACTACTTGTGAAAACAAATTTGAGTTTATAATTTGTTTGCAGGTGGGTTGCCAGGGGTGAACTCTAGCACTTTGTACAGGTTCTGTGCCTGACTTGCGTCCTACTTAAAACCCATTCAAATTCCATATCTGGAATGTAGAGCAGTACTTAGGTGCAACACATGCCTCTTGCTGTGACCGTTTTTATTGCAGTGAATTTGATCCAATAAGTATTTGTTGTTCATGCCATGTGAATGGCTGCCTAAATCTTAGTCATTTCTGCTCTCTGATTGGAGGATATAAACTTCTGTGATGGATAAACCTTAGAATCAAGGAATTCTTGAAAGACTATTTCACTGAGATGTGTTAGATACTATGGTCACATGGAGTAAATAAGTATGTGGTATCTTTGCTGTCTTGTGATTCCAGGACCTTTAAGCAAAACTTTCAAACTTGACCCCTCTCTGTCCCCTACTGTATTGGTATTCTGTGATTCAAGAAGGTGACCTGGGCAGCACAGAGATCAAAGGAACATAGGATGTTCTGGGATATTGCTCTCGCTTGCTCTTGTTGGCTCACTCTCTCATATGCGCACACACACTAAATAATTGCTTAACAGTTCATACCCACCAGGATTTCATGTGACAGATAGGTGATAGTAACGTAACTTCCATGTTAGTGGTTGTTTTATGCTGTTTTCTCTGTAGTGCTTTTCTTCTTCAGTAAATAACATTGTATTTTTCGAAAGTTGGCGTATTATTGGTTAGCACTGTTATCTCTGAAGGAGCAGATCTGCAGGTGTTGAACTAACAATAGACTTGCAAAGACAATTACAAGGAATCGCAATGGGACTACAGCCTTAAATCCAAAGTCTTAAGGAAGAAGGCACATAACGGAGCATCAACTGCAGATCAGGCCTGAGGAGCATGTGCTTTGGAGAAGACCACAAAGTTGTCTAAGATCTGGAACTGCAACAGTTTTACAAATAGAAGCCCCTTTCTTTTCCCATTCACAATTTGTCACTGGGCATCTGCCACTATTGCGTGAAACTATTGTGTGGTTAAAAAGAGATTGTCCACATATAGCTGGGAGAACAATTATGGTACAGATCTTACTCTGGGCTATTAATAGCAATGATTTTCTTTGTGACAAATGTTTACAAGAATCCAAATGTTTGCAAATAAAAGTGTAGCTTTTCCAATTTGACTTTCATAGAGTAGTAACTTACTCTGCAAGTAGTCCTGTAAGCATAGAGCCATCAACACAAATGTAAAACACAACTCACCATCAGCAAGAGAAGCACAATTGGCAGGTATGATATAATTCCCAAGAAAATTGAAAACTACTTTGCACACTGCTTCCTGAATGCAAAATTGAAAACAAATGCAGAACAAGCCTTTGACTTAATTTTTAATGAAAAATGTGTATGCCCCATACATCTCCAAACCTTTTTGGGGGCTCCTATGCCCTCATGATTAAAGGTCCTAGTTTTCATTCTCATACTTTAGATCTCAATTTGATTACATTGCATTTTTTACAGTAACCTTGAGAGCTAGATGTCACACAAAACATTTTTTCTTGATAGTTCTTGCAATTTTAAAATGAATTGATCTTGCTCTCATTGTTTTTTGCAGACAGTCCTATAATCTTTCAAGTAAAAAAAACCCCCTGCCATATCACTCGTCTGACCAGTCACAAGCAACCCACACAGATCAAACAGGAAATTGCTACAGACACTTGTTCACAATTAGTTTACAAGGTTAAGTTAAAATAATCAGATATTTTAGAAAAATGAATATATTGAGGAAATTGTAAGCATTTCACAAGCCAGTGACATTATAGTAATGAAGCTGTACATTGCAGGTTATTAGGTATGTTTTATTAATCACAACAACCTAAGCCAAATCCATTTTGAACTGAGAGTTTGTCTCAGGTGGAGATAAAATGTCCATCTTACAGTGAAAGAGGGTCATTAGCAGGGATCCTGTTTTCCCCTGACAAAAAATTGCAGATTCTCTAATAAACCCCCCAAAATCATCAATTAAAATGAAACACCACTCATATATAGGTATCAATTGAACACAATGTTTTATTGATATATTTACAATTTTAAAGCAATTGGGAAGCCTACCAGTGCCTCAGTCCCTATAGTAAAATAAATTCTAAGTACCTATAAAGTTTTGTATTTGATTTGGGGGTTTTTATCATGCAAAATCAGAGCTCCCTCTGCCTCCTGGCAGGTCTAGGCTCCTCACTCCCCACCCACAGCTCCCTGCCCCTGCTTATGTCCCTCCCCACCTACAGCCCATTGCTCCCCTAAGTCCTGCTGGAGGGGGCCCTCAGCTGCCAGAGCTATAGGGCCAGGGACCCAGGTCTGCAGCCCCCTGCCCTCTGCAGCAGCCCCCAAGCCCCAGCTGCCACAGCATAGCAGAGCACGGAGCCTGGCTTCACCTCCCTGTGGATGACGCGGCCAGAACAGAGCCCGGGTGTGGCAGCCCCCTGCCACTGTGCACACTTCCAGAGGGCAAGGGGGATCCGTGTCCTCCACAGATTTGTGCATGGGGCAAGGGCAGGCTGCTCACTGTGGGCTTGGGGCATCCTACCCTGCTGCACACCCGAAGGACCTCCGCAGCCCAATGGGTGGGACCTGGCATGGCAGGATCAGGGGAGGGAAGCTCCTTGCTACCATTGCAAGCCCTGCATTGCCCTGGTAAGGCATCTCCTGCCCACCTCCGAGCAGTGAGGGGCACAACCCCGCACTGCTGCCCCTGCTGCTGCCAGGCAGGCAGGGGGCATGTTGCCAGGGCAGCACGGAGCTGACAGTGGCAAGGAGCTTCCCTGCCCAACCCTGCTCTGCCTTGCCATGCTGGCTCCCACCCACTGGCTGTGGATGCCCTCGGGGAGGTCAGCAGGGTGGGGACCCTGAGCCCACAGTGGGCAGCTTGCTCCTGCCCCATGCACAGATGTAGGGGGCACAGGTGCCCCCTGCCCCAGTCTCCCAAGAGCGCACACAGTGACGGGGAGCCAGCTCTGCCCCCCACCCCCTCAGATGAGCCACCCATATCCCTGCTCTGCTCCCTGCTCAGGCCCTGCAGTTATGCAAGGCCCCATGTCCCAGTCTCCATTCACTGTGCAGCTGGGCAATAGCTTCAGCTCCAGCTCTACTCTGCCCAGCTCCCTTCCTACCGGAGCCTCAATCCCCCCCACCCCACACTTTCCTGCAGGAGCTGCTCTCCAGGCTGCCTGGTGGCCATGTACATGCACATGGAGTCCCCTGTCTGATTGGCCTTCTCCTGCTCCCTCCAGCCCCTTTCTGGCTGGAATGGCGCCTGCCAGTAGAGAGCTCTTTGCAAAAGAGCAAAATCTGCAGGTTTCTCTGCTAAAATGAAAATCCAAATTTTTCTTGGGCAAAAGGGAAAATCCATCTTTTTTCCTGTTTTTCCACGGGAAATGGAAAATCTGGATCCCTGGTAATTAGAAAGTTAGCCACCCAAAGTCAATCTCTACATCGGGAGAAATGGATTGGGACAACTCTATCTCAGGTACCATGCATTGACTTCAATAAAAATACGCATTTTTTTTAACTATATGTAAGTGCTTTCAGTTTTATTCAAACACTTAGACTACCTTTTTTTATCTGGCCTGCTGTAGAGAACTAGGGATGGTTTTTACCAAAACCCTAATGTACACACTTTTGAGTTTTTGTACTGTTAAAAATCTTGAATCCATATTCAGCTTCATGTGAAAACAATACTTATGTTTATAATGGAACAAGCCAACTCTATATTTGAACTGTCCCAGATTTGGGGGTATTCTGTTTATTTTCAATTCAAAACTGAACTATGCAGTTTGAATACATCCCTAATAGGAATAGGTATGGATCCTAATGTTTGGAGGCATCAAGCTCCCACAATGGCAATTGAGGCCAGCACGTCTCTTTCAACATCTCTGAAAAGTGAATCTGTCTGGCCCCACAATCTAGTCGTTAACAGTAAAGCGAGAAATGCATGCAGATATCTGTGGAGGAACCCAAAATTCTAGAAAATGATCTTTCTCAATAACATTTAAATGAGCTGTTAAAGCCCTTTGAGAAGCTAAAAAAATGAAGTAAGGCTTCCATCTAGTGGCCCTATTATTTGATTTCATTCTTCTAATAATCAGCAGTTGCATATAAAGATTCAGCATTACTGGAAAATTATTTTCTTTGTAACTGGCCATCACTTTCCTGCTACATTTATGAGTGATGCAGCAATTTAGGAAATATCCTTCTTAATGTTTATTTAAACAGACGAGGCTCATAAGAGAGCAAGTTGTGTCTTGTAGACATTGCTTTCACTGTAAAATCAAAATGATGCTTTTCCACCCCACAAGGGTGCTGTGAAGCTTAATTAATTGGTGCTTGCAGACATTTTAAAATGCTAACACGGAAGGTGTGATCAAAGTAAAAACAGTATTACTAGCAATAGTCCCTTTGACTTTCAAAACCTATGGCTGTACTCCAATTTATTATGTGCATACAAATACCCCTTTCAACAGAGATTTTTCAGTACTTGAATTAATACCAAACACTTGATGACAAAACATAAGTCAACACGGTGTAGATATTCATCAGTAGAAACATGTATTAAATGTAGTTTTAATTCCTTTGCTACTAGTCATAAATGCATCTGATTTGCTATACTGAATCAGATGCTTATTCGCCTAGTACCTTGTTTCTGACAGCAACCTATACCCATTTCTTCATGGACAGGTGTGCTTTTCTTCTCTGAACCATGCACTGTGCAATACTGGTACCTGGAGACATAATTATTTTCCTGAGCTCTAGTTTACAGATTGGCTTAAAGCATAAAGCATGAGATTTAATCTCCTCAAAATGTTTGCTGTTACGAATTATGATAGCTATGTATAGCCTTATAATCTCTATAAAAGTCTAATCCCTTTTTGGATCTTGTGTTGTTCTTGGGCACATTAGCATCAGGAAGTTTCACGCCATGTGAAAGCACATTTCCCTCTGATTTGAATTTTTCATGCTTTGATATCACTGAATGACCCCGATGTATTGGGTTTTTTTTAAAAGAACAGATGTTTGTAACCTACGTTCTCTGAACCATTTACCATTTTAATATATATGTTATCCTAGTCCCTCTTATTGTGGTGCCACAATTTAAAAAGAGAAACGTAGCTGAAAAGGGCTGCCCTCAATATTTTTTAAATTATAAATAATGAGATAGCACCGTTGACCCAAAGATCTCAAGTGGTTTTTTGTACACTCTAAATTACTAGTATTTATTTTTTAAATAGAACCATTGGGAACCTCTGGGAAGGAAGTTTCATTGTTGAAAGCATACTCTTATTCTGGGCCTTGGGTGGCTCCAAGGTAATGTGTCTTTGTTCTGTGTTGATACAAACCATAGTGAGGTGTGCACAGCTACCTTCCATTTAGCTTAAATGAGGGAGCAGTAGTTTAAAGATTTCTGATTTTATAACAGTTTCTATTCAATTTGCAGACCAGAATACCAAGTCTGGAATAGGAACTAATCAGGCAATCTGAAGGGTTTTCCTGGGAACTAAATGCAAAATCAGGCCTATATAAGTATTGTTTAGAGCTGGCGATTCTGTGGGTCAGAAGCTAGAAAGCAAGGAGACAGCAAGAGATGCCCTTGCAGCATGACACTGAGAGCCTGGGAGAGAGTACTTTTCGGATAAATGTTAGCTAGAAAGAGGCTTGGGACTGTGAGCAAGGTAAGTTGCCTCCTATTTGCCGGCTCTGCCTGACACCCCTCGCCTCCCCCCCGCCACTGCCTGACACCCTGTGCTGCCCATGGGACAAGCAAGCCCCTTCCCAGATGGCACCAAATGTCCTACCAGCCTCAGGAGCCTGCTGAAGACACAAGTGATGAGGAGCCTGATCCTGCTTTCTGCGGAGGCTTCCCGCCTGCCCTGTGGCCGGGAGGAAAGCTGCCGCAGGGCTGGGCAGCCCCTGAGCTGTGGGAGGGCCTGGTCTTTCCCTCTGCTGTGGCAGCACCCACCAGGGCTGTGCTGCCCGAGCTCCTAGGGGCCCAGTCCAACTTCCCAGGAAGCCTGCTAGCACACCACCTCTCCCAGGAGCCCACCCAGGCTTCTAGCACCTCGCACACCGAGGCAGGGGACAGTGTATAAGTCAAGGTTGAATTTTAAGAGTTAAAAATTTGTCTTCAAAACTCAATTTATACACCGTGAAGTACAGTAACTTCCTCCTAACCTCCCTGAATGTCTGTTTGTACCCTTGGAGTCCAGAGTCCAGTTGTGGGCCTCACAATTCAAGTAACATGGACAAATTAGAGTCCAGCAGAAAGTGACAAAAATTATTAGAAATTTCTAAAACATGTCTATCCAGCTAGCATGGTGGCAGCATGGTGGCAGGCTCACATGATTCGCATAGTGCAGTCCTGGGGAGCCCACATACTGTGCAGCCCCCAAGGCATGCAGCCCTCATGGTGCATGGCCTGGGGTGTGCAACTGCAGTATGCAACCCCCAGCTGCCATGAAGTTGAACAGCCCTCCTCTAAAACAATTTACAACAAAAGGCTGAAAGAACTGGGATTATTTAGTCTGGAGAAAAGAAGACGGTGGGGGATTGATAACAGTTTTCAAGTGCCTGAAGAGTAGTTATGAAGAGAATAGGGAAAAACTATTCTCTGTGGCCACAGGGGACAGGAACAATGGCTTTAAACTGCAGGAAGGGAAATTTAGGTTGGATTATAGGAAGAACTTTTCACTATGAGGGTGGTTAAACAATGGAAAGCTACCCAGCAAGGCTGTAGAATCTCCACCTTTGGAAGTTTTAAGAACAGGTCAGACAGACACATACGTCCGGGTTTCCCCGGACATGTCCTCTTTTATGGTCCCCTGTCCTTCGTCCAAGCAAGTTTTTTAAAATGCAAGCAAATGTCTGGGTTTTTGCTCTGCCACTGCTTTTCCCTGGCACTTCCAGCTTGGCTGCTTGGGGCTGGGGGCAGCAGGGGAAGGTGATTGGCTGTAGGGGGATCACGTGCTCTGCGCATGTGGCCCTGGCAGCCACTGGCAGGTGAGAGAGACAGAGAGAGAGTGCGTGCAAGCTTCATGGGCAGCAGGGCTGGGTGTCAGGAGTGAGAGGCACTGGCAGTGCTGTGGGGGTAGGGAGCTGTGGGTTGGGAGTGAGAGGCAGCAGCAGGACTGTGGGGGTTATGGCTTAGGAGTAAGGAGCACCGGCAGGGCACAGGCATATCACTGCCCTTCACCCCTCCACCCCACTCCCATAGGAGTCCTCTTTTTGATACTGGAAATATAGTAACCCTAACTTAACTGGAATGGTTTAGTCAGGGATGATCTTGCCTTAAGCAGAGGTTGGACTAGATCAGGGGTTAACAACTTTTTCAGGCTGAGGGCCAGATTGACACTCAACCCATGTTGCCAAGGGGTAGCGCCGGGCATTTTTCCCTGTGCAGCCACTGGGGAAAGCAGCGGTGGCTGGCTCCTAGCACCTGTCTGCTTTGCGCCTGCCTGCCTCTGATTTGAATGAAGTCAATCTTGCTGCTGAAGTCCCACATCTATGGGTCAGATCAAATGGCTCTGTGGGTCAAGTCTGGCCTACAGGCTGTAGGTTGCTGACCCTTGAACTAGATGACCTGAGGTCCCTTCCAACCCTATGTTTCTACAATTCTATGCTTGGCCAGCTTAACAATGTCATGACCCAAAGGTATGATTTTGTGTGTGCTTCGGCACCAGAATTACCCCCGCCAAGTTGCAGCTTCATTGCACAGGAGAGTTTCCTGTTGCAGAGGAAAACCCCGGTGCAGGGACAAGTTTCCCGCCTTTTCTGCAGCTTCTTTTGCAGAGTGCATTGCTCGAGTTGCAAGAGGAATGCACGGTGCAAAAGAGTTCCCGCCACCGGTATGCAAATTTGTTCCCCGCTATTGGCTAGTTTTAAATTATTCCCACGTGGCAGCTAACGATTGGCCTGTTAGCCGTATAAGAGG
>NW_005841962.1:1789426-1795776 GCF_000455745.1 Alligator sinensis | reverse complement strand
CGCCCACCTCTTCCCGTCTTCAAGCGCGACTTTTATAAGATGTACCTACGATTCTGATTTTGGTGGCTCGTTCACCCAGAGCATCCGGAGCTCTGTTCCGTGGAGCCTAGCAACCTCCACGAGACCGTCTGTGTTGTCTGTGTCTGTAACCGCAACTCAAGCAAGCTTTCCAGCCTACACCACTGCCATCTCGGTGTAAGTAAACAATCTTTAAAACTACCGCTAAGCGTTTGTGCCTAATTCCAGCTCGTCGGCCTCCCTCTCCGACCCAGCGTGCCCGGGCTGCTGGCCGCAGCCCGCGTGCTGCACGGAAAAGGGCTCGGGTCGCTCCCGGCCCGCACAAACAAAAATAGTAATAATTAATAGCAGATTAAGGAGAAATTTAGAGAAGAGAATTGGGGTTTTTTTGCCCTTCCCACCCCCTCCCTCTCCAAAATAGTTCTAAATGCTGTGATTTATTGAAGAGTCAGTCTTCTATTTTCTCCATACTTTATACTCCTATATGAATAGGTATGGAGAACTGGTACCTCCCACTGTCGTAAGACTGACTTCAAATGAAGGGAAACTCTAGTGGATTCCAAATCATACACTGAAGTCACATCCTTGATGACATTTGCCCAAATACCTTTTTTTTTTTACCATTCTCTTACTCTGTACTTTTATGATTTGAAAAGTGTTGTTTTCCTTATGATAGATAAAATACATGTTGGCCTCTTGAGTACATAGACACACACTCTTAATTGACTAGTCATGGAACTGAACTAACCTTTCATCTGTATAAACTCACTAAGATTATTTCATGCATTCTCATTTCTCCAGGTGCTATTTCTCTGTGAGAAGGAATTATCATTATAAATAACCCTCTTTTTTGGCAAAAGAAACACATTTAATTAGATGTTTAAATCTCTCTTCCACTCTCCATAAGCAAATTGTGAACTGGGATGAATGGACAGGACAGAATGAGGTGAATTTATATTTCAGTCATATAAATCCACCTCAGCAATATTTTCTCATTTCACTCAATTCCTGTAGCAATCCTCCCATTTTTCTCTGTCCCAATTAGCATGTGCACACCTGCTCTAGTAAAAAGCAGCTGCACTAACTGATAATATATTGGCTGGTAATTTCAAACTATCTATATCTCTGTCATTAATCTGTCTCTGTCATACCTATGTAACAAAGGTGAGAAAAAAAGTTTTGCCTGTAAATAATGCTCTATTCTGAAGCACTCCTTGGTTCATCCATTATCACTTAGTGCATTTTGCTCTTAATTTATCTGAGGGAAGTGATGGTGCTCCTTTTAGACTTCATCACTGAGGAGAAAGTTATTCAAAGAGGCAAGTCTTGTATCTTGCCCTAAAATGGTCAAATCTGGACTTCTTCTGATCTTTGGTGATGAAACATTTTCATGGTCCAGAGATGCTTTGCTTATGCCTGCTGAGTGGTTCTCCATGAACTCTGTTAATGCGGCTTTTTTTGCTGAGTGAAGATAGCTTGACAATTCACAGATGGAAGTTATCTCAGTGTCTCCTGATCTTATAAAAGGTTTGACAAATTGGTATACAGAACTGTAAGCTGATATGGAGTCTCAGAAAACTGGTAGTGGCTATGATTCCCTCCCCTCCCTTCCTTCTCTCCTTCCTCCCCCTCTTCCCCTTTATAATGAATTGTCCTATTATAACTTGGATGCTTCAAGAGCATGGATCTCTTTCACTAGTTCCTCACCCAAGAAAAATAATCTTGACAGAAGAAGGCATGTGCACTGTACTGCAAAACAACCATGAAATATTTAAGTCATGTAGAGGCCTGATTTTGCAATCCTTCTGCAAGTAAAACCACCCCCTGACTTTATTTCATAAGAATTTCAGGATTTGACTCCTTGTTTCTGATTATCTGTATGGCTGTAACTGCTTTTCTAAAATGGTTATTCAGGGAGTTATTTTTTTCTGATCTTTTTCTCCCTCTAAATAAAAATGTTAAGTTGTTTTCTGGTGGTTGTTCCATGTAACTGTTTCCCAGCACAGTTTACATCGATTTTTCTTCTTTCCCTGCTGGATAATAAGTCTCTGAAATAATCTCTCTTTCCTACTGCATGCGTGGTAGTAAATCCAGGGCAGATATATGAACCTCTGGCCAAATTTTTCTCAAATAATAGTAAACCATCTTTTATTACCCTGGTTTAAACTGTCCACTATTGAAGATCAGCAAGATCCGTAAGCTAGTGTATAGATTTGGAATCTTTATTAATGATTTTCCTCAGTTCAGTTGCTACTTCATTACAGCTGAACTAATAAGGGATTGCTGTGCTTTTGACACATCCAGCAGCAAGCTCTTCTCAGTTCTATTTCAGGTTCAAAGATCTTTACCAAATTTTAATTTTCTCTCTCTTGTGCATTACTCTCCTGTCATCCTGGTTGCTTCAGAAATGTATTTCCTTGCCTTGAGGGCAGCAGCTTATTATTGGGGGGCTGGAAAAAATATTCTACTTTGGACATCACTCCCCCAATGAGATGCATTTTTGGAGGCTTTTCTGTTCAGGCATAGGCTACTTCTAAACGAAAACTCCTAACCGGAAATGTGGCTGGTCTGGATTTTCAAAATATATGTCTGTGGGGGTGGGGAGGGGGGGTTATTCCCATTCAGAAACTTCTTCTTTGTTTTACTTTTTCAAAATATGTTCACCACGTAGTCTTGGAGAGACTTCCCCTACCTCCCCCCAACAAAACAAAACAAAACAAAACAAAACAAAACAAAACAAAACAAAACATTCTCAACTTTGTTTCATACAAACAGAACAAAGAGGCCTTTGGAAGATGGGAGGGTAGAAAGGCACCTTATAGACTAACTGAATGAGAGAGTCATCAGTCTTTCAACTGTTAGGGATATCTCTTAGGTCACAGAATCCATTGCTTCCGCTATATTAATTTTCTTCTGATTAGGTATAACCATGTATCCTCAAATTTATGCACTTCACATAATAAGATTTCAAAAAAGGTACAGTATTTCAAATTGGTGAAATTGTGGCCCTTCATTGACAACTTAAATCATTTACTATTCATCTATGCCATTTCTGTTTAAATTACTCCTCTCTCAGAGTTTCCTTTTACTACAACTACTTGAATAAAAGATGAGTCCATTGCCCTTCTTCCCCCAGTCATTCCCCAGTCAACATGGGGTGGGAGGAAGCCCCTCATTTTACATTTGCATACAAGAAAACCTCACTAAATATATCATCTATATTTAAATTGCTGCCAAAAACAACATGTGGTCAGTAATGGAAACAAACTATAAAGTTGATTAAATGTAGCTAACACTTAGCAAAATACTGATAGGAACCTACCAAAAGTTTATATAACCTATCTGAATAAGATATATGGTAGTGCCCATTGTGCTCAGTCCCCTTCAGTGATCTTTTTCAGCCACTACACTGAATACATTTCAAGCTGCACCTTTCTTTCCCATTTCCATCTATTCTTGTTTTTAAACCAGCCTTAAATATCTAGCAATTATCACTGAGCAGAGCCCTAGACAGGTTACCCAGAATCCCTCTGCTGCCCCCTCTTTCAGCCTGTTGCATATGAATATTGTGGCTCCTCCCTACATGAGCTGGAGCTAGATGAGGTTGCCCTGCACCTCATCAGCATATAAATTTTTGGAGGGTCCCAGGACTCATGAAAAGAACACCTGGTTCCAGTCATGAGTGGGGAGCTAATTAGCACACAAATCTTTTGTGTGGGATATCTGGAGTACATACACATACCGAGTAGTGTTGAGCAATAGGGTCACCATGAATTTAAACACCGTTGTCTCTGCTGGGGCCCAGCCCAATGTACTATATGTTAAATCATGAGCCTTTTGGCTTCGGACTAATGTCATGCATAGTCTGTACTATATATAAGTGGGTACAGAAGTGTTATTTAAAAGCATCTTTATGGAATACTATTGCTAAAACTTGCAGCAGTTTCAAAAGAGGTAAACTGTATCAATTTTAGATGAGCTAAGTCTATGGGTACCTGTAATAATTTCTTTATATGCAAAATACTACATGTATGTTTATTTCCATGTCAGTGTTTTCAAATTTGATTTTCATTTCTATGTGTTCAGGGAGAGCAGGGTCTGACAGTGAGGAAGGGTCTGTGGGGAAAGAAGTGTGGGGGAGAGGAGGGGACAGAGGACAAGGGGGCTATGACTCACCACATTTATTCTCCCTCTTGTAGCAGTGGGAGCACGACAAATTCCAGGTAAGCCTCCAATAATTAGATTCTATCCTTGGAAAAGTATAACAAATGTATACATTTTCCATATATAGAGTTTAATACTGGGGGGTCACCTTATGATCAAGGTCATATTATTTTCAAGTAAACGGTACTTTTTCTACTTGACCTTATAACAGAAGCATTGAACTGAGTTTGCTACCACAGTCATTTCCATGGTGATCAGTTTGTTTTTGTCTTTTTAAAGATCAGTTTCTATAGAAAGGGTAGGCAGACGTGCCAGTCCAGGCATGTCTACGCCATCAAGAGACTGTGCTGGGGAGTGCCAATATGAAACATAGTGGCTAGGGACATTAGTCATAAACTGGTTTAAGTGATCAGAAACTGGTTTAAACCTGTAACAGAACAGATGTTCAGTGCACATACACCATTTTGAAAATGGCTGAAACCAGGTTGAGATAAACCTGGTTGAATGTAATATCAGACTTAACTGATTTGGCTCAAACAGGTTTATGCAATGTCTGTTCCAGACCCTTTGCTGGTTTAAGCTAAACCAGACACCCCCAGCACCCTGGCATGCTTTCAGGACTGGGCAGGGCTTTCTGCTCCACAGCAGGGCTGGCCCGTCCCCTCAGCTCCCTAGCTGAAGCTCGGCAGACACTTGCAGTCACAGTAGGGTCTGCTGGTTTCCCTATGCATCCTCCCCCTCCCCCCGTCACCAGTTACTGCTTAAGCAGAGATCCCTTCCTCCTCTCTCCTGCAGCACGGGCTGTGGACAGCATGTGGTATGCTAGCTGATGCTATATAAGGCAGATAGGACAGTTCTGCTTAGGGCTTTTTGGAGCTAATAAACAGCTCAGCTGGTAATGTCCCTGCATTCCTTTCTTTAGAAAAAGATGTTTAAGAAGAGCTTGTAATGAGTGAGGCTTTGTTTTCTGATGGGGTGTTAAATGCTGATAACAGAGCTGATAAATGGTCTGTTATCGGGGGGAGGGGGCTCCCTAATTGCAGTGTCCTGCTGGGGCCTGGCCACACACCCCTCAGCTCAGTTCTGTACAAGGGAAGGGAGGGCTGCTCTACTGCCCCTCAGCTTCTAGCTTGAGCCACTGCAGGCCTGTGCCTGCATTTCTGGGATATCTGTCTGATTACATAACTGATTTAGCCTAGCCAGGTTAGACTAACCTGCAAAAATTGAATCAATTCAGGCTCACACTTTTTTAATGTCTGTCCCTAGGCAGTATGCCTTATCCACATGCATGACACCCTGAAAAGATGCAGCTGTAGCCACTGCAGTACAGTACTTGGTTCATGCCCATCATCACACGTGAGATAGAACTTGTGGACACAGCCATCACTGTGCTGAGAGCAGGTCTGTTGTATCCTTTCAAATATATCATGCTTCACTGAAACCCTCTCTAGTCCAGTTTTTTGACAGCTCAGACATGTGTTTAATGTCGAAGTGAGTAGGTTAATTGTTTTTGGCCTGCAGAAGTTTCTGTTTTTTGCAGGTTTGTTCTAATATTTAATTGTGCTTCAAAATAGTCACGTGCCATGCTAGACAGACTTCTGTGTAATACTTCATAAAATGCATGAAAAATTATGCTAAATAACCAAGCATGCCACAAGTATATTTAGAATATGCTTATTTCTTTGTTTTTCAATGACCGAGTAATGAAATGGCCTGTATACCTAACTGAACATCTCTATTTTCCCATGATATTTGCATAATTAATTTGGTGCTTTATTTATTTATTTTTTTTGTACCGAAAGATCCAGTGATCAAGTACTATCTTGTTACTGCCACATTTGCTTAAAAAAAAACACAAAAAGGCATGAAAAAGCACAAAATTCATTAGAGGAATAATTGTAAAATTAGTAGGTCCATATGCACTCAAATATTGCATTTCCTACAAATAAATCATAACATGGAGATTCCACCATCCTACTTTTCCTTCAGTTTTAACACTAGACCTGTGTTGGTTCTGTGTACATGACTTGCAACTTCAAAAACAGATTTTAAGTTGAAAAGTAGACGACCCCTAAAGGAAAAAAAAAACAAAAAAATTCCCGTCTTTGTACCTATTGCTTTTTATGGTAATGAGGTGGATTCCTGAGGGTCTGATCTTTTTCGGCATT
>NW_005841962.1:1782935-1789395 GCF_000455745.1 Alligator sinensis | reverse complement strand
CCATGCTCAGAATTCTCATTAGCTTCACTAGGAGCTCTCAGAATCATGTGTTCATAAGAGTAGGGCTCAAAGCAATTAACTAACATAAAACAATAGAAAAATGTTATGGAAAAAGAATCAGTAGATAATTTTACCACTCCACTGCTATTTTAGATTTTGCACATCAGCATATGCTGTTTTTAGTAAAAATGACATCCATTGCATCACCTGGTACATACATGTCTTAAAAATACCATTGTGTAAGAGTGACATAGCCATGATGGTCTAGAAATTATGCAAGAGGCAAGGATTTCTTAGAGTGATATCTTTTGTTGGATCAACTATTAGTTGGGATAAAGTTAGACAAGCTTTCAAATGCAAGACATTCTTCCTTGCACTTCGAAGCACTTTATTAAAAATTCATCTCCTCCAACGTTTTCATAGGAAAAATTGTACATCTGACAGCTGCCTGCCCAAGTTAAAGTGTAAAACTGTCATAGTAAATAGACAGTTTCCCTTCAGACTTTAAAAGAACTATCAACTGCACATTTTATGAAAGGTAAGGTTATAGTGAATGCTAGTAAAACAAATTGAATTGTGCTGCTTTTGAGATCCTGCAAGAGTACCTTGTCCTGTCCCAGGGGGAAGTCTCTCCACCAACTGGAATTTGCTTATTCATTCTATCACCGGCTGTTTCAGAAACATGTGGGAGAAGCAGCAAATTTTGTTATTGTTTCTCCTGCTAGCACCAGAGGTTTCTCTAAGAACTTCAGTGTCAGGAGCAAGAGAAACCTATTTCTCTTCCTCCTCACCCTCCCCAAAGCATGTGGTGAGAAGTAGGTAAACATAGCAAAATATCTTCATTGCCTCAAGTTTGGCTCATATTGGCCAACATACACACATTCATGCATGTTTTATGGATTCTGAGTGGCTTTACTTTCTGCACCCCTGGGTTTCCTGGCTTTGTCACTATTACTCATATAGTGGTCTCCAAAGACCTGTCTGTTTTCTCTTTGCCTGAATTAGCCCCAGGTCCTCTCCTAGCTACACAATGCTGCTCTCTTATCTCTAGAAGGCTTTCTCTGTTAGGGTCTTCTTACACAGTAATGTTGGGTGGCTCCTGGAGCACTTAACCCATGGATTGTGCACATTAACACTTTAAAATGGTTTTAAGCACTTGTTATGCAGCTCAAAATTATGCCATTCCAGGGCAGGATTATCTCTGATTCGCACTGCCTGGATCCTGTTTCATTAATGTGTGGCCACTCCCCACAGATGTGCTGCCCAAGTTGAAATTCTTCCAGTATCCCAGGGTATCTCACATCCACCCCTGTAGGGCAGGGATAGAAGCCTGTCCTAGCTCACCAGTCCTCTAGTGGCAATTCACAGCTACAGCTCCTAGCCCTGACCCTGCTCACCAGGCCTCTGGTGGCAAGTTACAGCTGTGCAGGTGCGGGAAAATCAGCGAAGGTTTCTAGACTGAAGGTGTGACTGCTCCAAATTCCAGACTATCAGTAACACCGATCAACATTTGTGCAGCTCACAGTGTAAAGTGCAACAAGGCCCTTACCCATAGCCACTTAAGTTCCCATGTCTTCCTACCTTGTCATGGCTAGTTCAGTTGGTAGCAGAACTAGGGACTGGCCTCCTGGTGTGAGAGGAGAAGCCAGCAGTATTCAGGGAAGGTTTCTATTGGGCAGTTGGAAGAGGCTCTGCTAAGAGTCCTCAACACTGACTTACCAAACCTGGGACTGTTCTGGCCAAATCTCGGCTCTTGGCAGGCAGGGGAACCATGGGGAAGATCAGAAGTAACACTCCAAGAGGGGAGGAATTATGTTGGTGAAGTCAATATTAGGACATAAGGGCCATATTCTTAAAGGTATTCAGGAGCCTAATTTCTGTTGAAGTCAAGGGAATTGGGTACCTAAATGCCTTTCAGAACTCAGGCTCTAAGTAATTTGAGCAACTCCATACAGGAGGCCAACTGACTGGCCCTGTGTCATCCACAAAGGGATCTATTCTTCATGATGATGATTTGATTACTGACCTAACACCACCAACGGTTTCACTTCACAAAGGCCTACCCATAGAACTAACAAATGAGCTGAGTTGTACAGAAGCCAGTGACCTAGATGATTCAAACCATTTCCCAGTGCCCATCCAGTAAGTCTCCTCAAACATTTCTTCTATTGAAAACAAAATGAAAATGCTTTTTATAAAAAGGAAGGAGCTGTTTCCCTTTGGGGGATATCATCTGTGCCAATGCTAGGATCTTGCATTTCAGTTCTCTTCTCCTCTCCTCTCCTCTCTTCCAGTGTAGCCCTATTTTATAAGTCTCTATGGGGCAGCAGAAGGATTCATATTAGATGTCATCCCCATTACTTGTCTCCTTGACACTTGAGCTAATGAGGCAAGACCATCAATCAATAGCAGCTATTAGAAGACCTGGCTGAAGCAAGCCCACTGCTTATGAAAGCTTATGCTGTGCATTTCTGATTTAGTTAATCTGTAAGGTGCATAAACAAATCTATCCTGCTTCCTGCCTGACTTCAGGCTAACATTGCTAGCTACCTCTCTGCATTCATTAAGCCAGTGTTTTATACAGGCATGTGTAGCTATCCAGTTTATGTGGATAAATGTGAGGGTTTGTGTGCCAGTGTTCAGGCAAAAAAAATCAAGCACTGAAACATTTGGCCTACACAACTCTCTAGTTTCTCAGGTGCATTGCTTTGCATTTTGGTGAAAAGAAAAATGACTCATCAAATATCTGTTTACTCTTTCAGGCTTTTCCATTACGGAAGAGCAGTTTTACCATATGTACAGGGGTCTGGTACTCACTCCCAAAGAAAACTGATACTTCTCTACGCAGCTCCCAATTGTTCTTTGATTCTGAATATACTAGTAAGACTCAGCACTCATTCCTCAATGTTTTTACAAAAACAGATAAGTATAACTATTGCTATTGTATTACCCAGGTAAACTAAAGCACAAAAAGCGGCATGGTTTATTGAAGAGGTCGTAAATGAGTTGCACGTCTGGAAACCGATCAAACTCCTGTCTTCTGGTTGTGGGGGGACTGGGGAGGGAACACATCAACCAAATGACCAGGATATGATGCTTTGCTCTTGTTTCTTTCAACTTTCATTTTGCTTTCCTCTAATCTGGTTAAAGGACTGATTCGCTGAAGGGAGAAGATATAATCTCACAGCTAAAGGAGAGAACTAGGGATTAGAATGTTTAGGTCTATTGGCTTTTGCCACAAATCCATTGTTTTACCTCAAGGAATTTATTTAATCTTTCTGTGCTTCCCTCTGACCAGCCACCTCTCTCATAGGCATGTTGAGAGATTTAGTGAACTAATACTTGGAAATTGCTTTGAGATCCTCAGCTAGGAGGGACCACTGCCCAGGTGAAGTGATAATATTAAAATACTTTCTATTTTTACTGCAATCTTTCATTAGCCCAACAAAATATATAATTTGTACGCCTCTATGTTGAATTTTCATATGTATTAATTATTTGTCCACTAGACAGACATGGACACTACAGTCCTGTGCTAAAACATTTTCCTGTACAAAAGTCTTGCAGAGGCAGCCTTTCTTGCATATAAAAGGTTGTGCACGTGTGGCAGGATGGAAGCATGAGAGAGGGAAGCTCTTGGTTGTGACTAATTATTATTTTTAAGTAAGTAGAGCTTTTGAAAATATGATTAAGCAAATAAGAGAATAAAAGTTAAATCTAAATTGCTAATTACAAAGCAACAAGCCTGTAATGATATCATGTTGGTGGTTAAACTCACTCAGTCTTAGGAGTTTTCTTATAATAATTGTGCTCCTCACTTTAATAACAGCAGCTACAAGAAAATAACCAATTTTAATCAGGCCAGACTGTAGGGCCTTAGGGTACATTTCAGTCACCCTAGTGTAAAGAATGCCTGAGGCAATTCTCCTCCTTAATAGGCATTTTCCACAACACACTGTGAAATGATAATGCTAATTATTATAAAGATAGATTTTTAAATCCTCCATCTAGGGCTCCGTGCCTGGGAATCAGGCTGCATTTATCATCAGCATCAATAATCGCTGCTAGGGATTTGCTAATGATCTATTAACCTTTTTCACTGTCAAAGATCTTGTACTCACTTGATGGTAGATGGTTTCCCAGTTCTCTCTCAGTGCTCCCCAGCTGCTGACACTGGAGGACTTCTTGTCCAGGTAGATTCTGATGTGCTCCTCCAGCTCTTGGTTGACCTGTTCTAGAGCTCTCACTTTATCTATGTACTCTACCAAGCGCCCATTCAGGCTTTCATAAGACAGGCCCCTTGCTTTTTCCAGACCCTGGGCTAAAGGCACCGTTGAACTGGAGCTACGCAGTCCCTGTAGGAAGACACTGCTGATGCCCAGGGCTCTACGGGACACACGGGTCCCAAGACTGCTCACTCCTCCAGTGGGGGCAGAACCCACATAGACACCTCGGGGTCTGGAGAGGACTCCTCCACCCCCAACGCTTACCCTGCGGCTGCTGGCTCCAATGTTTTCTGTTGTGGAGGAGGGCTGCTGCCCCAAGAATGAAGACTTACGCCTTGGCAAGGGCATGATGCAGCTGGGTCCACTGAACTGCACAAATTGACTTTCCCTTGTCGCTCCTCTGCTGTACCCACACTGGTAGGAGTTGCCGACCCAAGTGGGTTTTTGGTTTTGTGTTGTTGTTTGCTTTGTCATACGTCCTTCTGGAACGTTAGCTTTGTTCTTTCACTGACCAACACAGATGTATTTGTCACATTGTTTGGGGGATTTTCACAGGCTCAGCATTCCATTTCAAGAGAAATCTCTGCTTCTGCTGCAGCTGCAAGTATGGCATGTAAAAAGTACAATGCTATTTACAGTAACAATACAACAGGAATTCCTTACCCTGTATATGTAAAAAATAATACAGGAGCTTTCTAGACTGACAGCCAAAATTCTTAGCTTTAAATACGTAAAACATGCACCGTACAGATGCATAGGACTAGATCCCTTAACTATTTTAAGTACATTTTTTTCAGAAAAAGTCTTATTTAATGCCAAGTAGTATACTGCTCAAAGTGAGCATGGGTGTCAATGTCTGGTTCCCAGCATGCATCCATAACTTCCAAAGTTAACAGAAACTCACTGCAACCCAACTGGATTCTAGTTTGGATTGCAGAATTCTTCACACAGTTCCTTTGGTTTTCTGACAGTGCTTGAAATACCCCTCTCTCCATACTTTAACTTCATCTTTACAACCAAAAGAGTTGCTACATCGTAGCCGCCAGCCATCTGGCAAAAGATTGCACAAAGACTTTCTGAGTTACTGATCTTTGTTCTGTTTAACAGCGCATACTTACTGAACCCTATCCATTCAGTTTAACACTATCTACCATGGCTTGCACATTCTGTTTTCTTCATTTTTGAAATCTTCATAGTTTAAATGCTCACAAAGGAAGTATAGTGACCAAAAAAGAAAATAGCAAAGCAACATTAAAAGATTTTCCCCATTCTTTTTTTTTTTTGCTTCAGTTTTTGTTTTGGAGTATTTATATTGCAGTTGGGTGAGTCTCTTTATAGGTTGGTAGATGATATGGTAGGCAACTGGCATAGTATTTTTCATTGTTTAGTATGTTGCCATTCACAGGACAATAGATGCTTCAAAATTAGGAAACCACAATTATTCCAATTTAGGATTGATATGTAGGTATGTATCCAAGTGTTTGTAGTGTACTGATGTCAAGCATTTATCTCATGTGGCTTAGGTTTAGATGAGGGCATTCAGCTAAAGTCTTTTATAAGATGGAAATGGACAAGAAAGTCCAACATGTGTATGTATGCAAGTAGCTGCCTGGGTATGTGTTTGGAAATTTAGGACAGCTATTTTATTTCAGATGTGGCTTGTAAAGCTTGACTTATATAAGGTAACAAAGATACTTGGATTTCCCTGTAATTGCTTTGTTTGTCATGAGTGATAAGGTGCCTGATATTAGTTTGAACTACTCTGCATACTTGGGTTTTGGGTCTGTCTAAGTTTTGTGCTTCTTTGCTTTACATGTATTTTAATGATGACTAGGTTCCATGCTTTTTTTTCAAGAACAGTGTATCAGTTGTGGCTTGTTATTAAGAAGTTACACATGTGGGATATGTGATATCTGTGCTGCAATGTCTCTTATTTTATTAGATTGTAGAAGGATAGCTTTGTTATTGGAAGGATTAAATTCACTAGCTGTTTTCTGCAGAGTATTGGAATTGTAGATGTACCCAGGAATTCAAGGGCAATGGTAGGCATGTGTACTTATGGGTATTCATATTTAATCACCATCCTTGTATGGATCAGCTAAACCAAGCCATCCTAAATACTGATTATTTCTAATATGTATTTCTCTTGGTATGGGAGCTAGGATATTAGTTTAGATGTACGTTGAGAAGTATGTACATTTCTCTCTAAATATTTTTTATCTTTGTGTTTCTAG
>NW_005841962.1:1762465-1782872 GCF_000455745.1 Alligator sinensis | reverse complement strand
AAAGAGTGTTGAATTATGGGATAAGAGTGTTTAAAGTCCTTTTAATCTATGTGTCCATGTCCTCCAGCTAATGTAAAATCCATTGTATATACGTTAAGATATTTAGCATTTCCTTGGTCCTTAATTCTCCAGGAAATGCTCTGTGATCATTTAAACTAGACAACAGACCTGTGGCATCCTTTCAAATTGGGAATTATAAACTGTCCAGGCCAAGAGGGCAGGGCTGTCCAGGTAAGATTATGGTCCTGGCATTTTAAGCATATTCAGTAATGTGCTGAATTAGTGAAATCTCTAGAGAACCTCTGTTGCATTGGCTTCTGTAGAGCCCCTTGGGTAAATTATATCTGCCCCCGCATTCCCTTGGAAGTACCTCAAGCTGTGGTACTTCCCAGAAACCTATGGCCCATGGGCCAAATCTGGCTAACAAAGATGTTGATCCGGCTTGCATAGAGAGCATTGGATAGCACCGAGCTGAATTGCACCGTCCATCTGCTCTGCAGTGCTCCCCTCCACTGCAGAGCCTAGTGCTCCACAGCCTCTGAGCTTGTGCTTGCTGCAGAGAGGCTGGGAATCTGAGTACAGGCTGCTAGGAGCAGAGACTTCTGGTGACAGCTGCGTGGTAAGCTCCAGCCAACCCCTGCTTTAAGCAGTGCAAGGTGGTTTAAACACTACCTGTCTTTCTGCAGAGGTGAACATGGGTGATGTGACCCTTGCTAGTACAGGAGGGTGAAGTTTGCACATCTGTGCTATCAGGTGCAAGGAAACAGAGATGCATAGCTTTTATCCCTCCATTGAACATATGTACATTCCACTGTTCCCATTATGTCTACAGACAGCGACTTCTTCATGGTTAATCTTAGAAAAATGTTACTGCTCTGATTCAAGAAAATAAACTAAATCAGCCATAAGATCCATTCTAACCTTTCCTTTTTGTGACTTAAAACAAGAGATTTAGCAGAATATACAGATTTCATTGGAATCCGATAGGTCAAACCATGAGCACTTCTGCTAGGGCCTCAAACTTGCAACTTCTTGGGCTGTTAACCATGCACCTGTACCACTCCAGCCCACTTTAACCTTCACATCCATGTGACTTTAGAGTTTGGTGAAGACTGTAGCTCAGGTTCTGAGTTATGCCCTAAGTACAAAGAAGCTGGGAGGAATGGGGGGTAGGAAGAGGGAGAGGGGCAGGAATTTGTTAACAATCTGTCTTTGAGGCCTTTAGGCCTGGGGTTGGTATAGTGAGTTGGATTCCTGACATGAATTAAAGCACTTTGAAAGATACCTAACTTATGTCCATCTATATCCCTGCATCTCCAGGACTGCTCTGATGGTTTGAAATGGCTAGTCCAGATGCATCATGGTCACGTTCCCTTTCCTCCAGTCATGCCTGCCATGCCATGGGACAAAGTACATGTTCAAAGATATTACACTGACTCTACCAGGGATTTTTAGCTCTGTTTGCAGCCAGCTGGAAAACTGGTAAATTCTGTATTGTGTCATAGTCTATTCTTGATTAAATCATAGAAGCAATTAGCAAAAAATGCTACATGTGAGTGATGGACAGAGAGAAAGAGAGACAGAGAGAGAGAGGAGGGCTTAGACTTCATAGGGGAAAGCCCATTTCAGGCAGTGAACAATAGAAAAGGGAATCTCAGGAAGAAACCCCCCCCCAAAATATGCACTCTGATAGCTGTATTAGGCTGCTCAAGGATGGAACGACCTTGATTTAGATTAAGGCATTACATTTTCCATGCTATTCTCTATTATTTCTTAATATTTCCTGATAGGTTGTGCTTTATTGACTACCACCATGTTTAATTTATTTGGCTACTGAGATTTATAGGCATATTTTATAGGAGGCTCACATTTTAGTGCCATTACAGCACACAGTCAACTATTTGAATGGGTAGGATTAAAAAATGTACAGAATGTTGAGTGACTTTATTGCTAAAAGGTTGTAGAGGAGAAACAGTTGGGTTTGAAACAGCATCTCAGTTTCTAAGGAAGGAAAGAGTCTCATAAAAGGTAGGGAACAGGAAGTGACGAGTGATTCAAGGAAAATCATAATCTCAGTGAAAAGAAAAACATACTGTGGCCAGAGAACAGAGAAAAAACTCCGGAAGACTGGAGTGACTGACTAAACCATGCAGTGACTGAGCTGCTGACTTCCACAAATATGTGGTATCATCATAATGTGTATAATATCTCAAGGCATGCCACATGTCAGTTGATACTTAGAACCCACTGTCATGCTTATCATGTGGGCAAAAATGTTGTTATCACTAGGCTTCAGCATGACTTCTGGTTGTGAAAGAGTAGGCAATTGGGTCTAGATCCATACAAGAACCTATGTGCAGTGATGTTCACCTGATATTTAGGAGCAGAATCTTCAGCCCTGAATAACGTACCTATAGGATGCTTCCTATATATGGCCTCAGAATGAGATCTGCAACAGCCAGCACACTGAGCAGGGGGACACCTAAGCTAGCCCAGAGGAGATGCTGTGTAGATAGAGGTGCACAGTAAATTCTGCCCCCCTCTGGGACTTGGGCACCTCTAGCCACTTCACAGCCTTGAACTCTCTTCTGGAGCTTGTTACCTACCTTGTTTCTACCAAAAATATGCAGCCAGCATTCTTCGCTCAAAGAATGCGGCCCCAGAAGGAGCAGGTTTGCCACCCTTTTATTTAGTAGTTGAAGCGCCTGCTTGGGTTGTAGGAGACCCAAATTAAATTTTGATCTACACTTGAGGGGGTTCAACCCCACGTTTGTCTCATCCCAGGAAAATGCTATAGCTATCAAGATGTACGCTTTTCTGGGGCGGGGTAGTCTCAACTCTTGTGTTGATGCTTTTCCTTTCTGTAGGAAACAACTGACAATTCACTGGGCCACAAGAGGGGACAAGAAGGACTTTGTGGTTAGGACGCTTGCCCACAGAGCCAGCCTTATGGGTGGGCAACGTGGGTGTCCACCCAGGGTGCTATGGTTAGGGGTGTATCCCATGCGCATGCATGCATGTGCACACACGCACGTGCACACACACGCACAAACAGCATGCACTCACAGCAGCACTCTCTTCCTGCACTGCCCTGCTCCAGTCACTCCCCACCCCAGGCTGGAGAAGCTGGTCCAGAGCAGTGCAGGTGGCAGCAGCAGTGTCTGCCCGCCCACCTATCTGGCACACTATGCCACTCTGCCTCCCTGATAGACTATGCCCCACGGCCCTGCCTGCCTGCAGCAGTGCTGTTGACATGGGTGGAAGGTGCGGGGGCATCTGGGGGTAAAATACAAGTTTGCCCAGGGTGCCATTTTCCTTAGGCCAACTCTGCTTGCCTGAGAGGAGATATTCTTGAGTTCTGATTTAACGGACTGTTTCATGTAAAATACATAAACAGTCCTTGGAGAAGGAGCCAGAACCCAGGACTCCCACTTCTCAAGGGAGTGTCCTACCCACTGGACTGTTGTGTAAAAAGGAAACTTGAGCAATTGTCATGGCTCTGATGCTTTTAAGCTTATCCCTTGTAGAGCTGTATTCAGTAGGTGCTCTGCAAATGCCTGCCAGATCTAGCTCCTTCAAGAGACACAGACAGAGGAATGTCTGGTTTGCAGATTCTAATCAGGCTTAGTCATGAGAGAGGCATGCTTAGCCCTGACTAGTCTAAGGAAGTTCTGGGCACCTGCAGTGGACTACTGCCAGATTTGCAAGCCAATCCCTTAATGCTCAGGGGCTGCTAGTGTCAGCATGCTGTCCTGGTCCAGCACAGGTGTGGTACAGCTAAGAGGAGCTCACATATCTCACTCTACTAAAACAAACAGTATATCCATTAATAAGACCAAACCCAATACACGCATAAGATGTGGCAGAAGCAGGAAAGAGCTTTGTTGTACTATGTATGCATGCTCAGCCAGCTAGCTGTAATCAATCCCATTTTTAGGAACCTACCTCTTTGCAGATATTGTATTGGAAGCCAGGTCCCTAACTTAAGGCAGTGGATTCCATTATGGTAGAAAGGAGCGTAAAAGTTAGGCACTATAATACCAAGCACTTCCACAGCCCAGTTGTTTTGTGGGGTTAGTCCATAGTGGGCTGTATCTACATGAGACACTTACTGCGCAGTAGTCTAATAACATTGTGCAGTAGTGTGCTGGTAAAAAAATTCCGCTCATATGCTACTGCGCAGTGTCATTAGGCTACTGCACAGTAAGCATGACAAAAAAAACCGTGCGCTGGTACTACTGCGCAGTAGTGTGAGTTACTGTCTGTTTAGTTAGTATTTCATTAAGCAAGTACTAAACTAAATGCACAGTAACTACTGTGCATTAATGAACATGTAAATGCACCCAGTGACTACCAAAGGTTTAATCATTGCAAGGCCTTGCTGCATTCAGCTGTTTCAGAAAAGAGCAGCTGTCAGTCTTCAGCATGACTACAGGTGTTAGTGTCTCAAAAATGCACTTCCCTGAACTGCATCTGACAAAAAGCCAAAGCTGGGAGAAGATTGTGGGGGCAGCTTGACTAAGAGTTGGGGAAAATTGCAGAGAACATGCAAGCTAATTCCCAGATTCAGAATGGTGAGATCTGGGGGAAGCCAGCACTAGTTTAAACTAACAGAGAAAGACCAAGTTCAGGTAAGGCCAAATGTGCTTAGGCTTTTCTTGTTTTAACTGTTTTCCTCTGCTAAATTCTTATGATATTTTTGGAGCAGCTGTCCTGAGTCATCACATTTCCTTCTGGTCTCATATAACTGAGGGAATTCCTTAGCTGAATCCAGATGTGATTGATGTAATTATGGCTAGTGAGACAGACAGTATGATCCAATCTAAAGTGAAGTGTTTCACTGTACCTGCTGTATGAAACAGGTAGTCTTCAACAAAACTGACCGTACCTGGTAAAACTTGCTTTATAAGCATTCAGTAAATGATGGTTCAACAGGTCTTTTGCTTAGAAATACCTTTATTTTATAAAGCCACAGTTTGTTCTGTAAAGTTGTACCACATTTATAAAAAAGAGGTTGACAATTTGTAGGAAAAGAAAAGGCTGAAAACATTTCTCATAATTCAGGATTACACAAAGGTTATATTTATAATATATATATTTATTTATTTATTTATAATTTGGAGACAATTAAGATGGAACTGCAATACAAGCACAGACATGTGTTGGGGGTCATATTTCAGACACTTGTTCATGTCCTACAAATAGTGTTTCCTGACAGAAGGGGTTAACAAGGACCATCCCACTGTCTCTGTAATCACCATTGGCTGGGGAACGTGGCTCAGAGAGATGATCCTAGGAGAAAGAATAAAAAAAAGAATATGAATTGTTTCAATGCTGCCATTTCTCCTCAGTGTACAGTACAGTGTGTTGCTGTGCATGTCTTTGGAATAAAAAGGAATTTATGGTTATTTAATAAGAGGCTATAAAGCTCTTATAAAACCACAAGGGGCCCTAATTTTGCAAAGTAACCCTTTTTCTGCAGGGGAGTGCAATTCCTAGATGCTGTATTTTAGAAAACAGGTTTTACAGAGGTCACAGACCTCAATCAGGAGGTCAGTTTTCTCAAATTGGCCACCAAAAATTAAATTGGAGGCACCCTAAATTAGAGAGAACTTTGTACAATTCCAGCCTTTTTTTTTTTTGCAACAAGAATCTCTGAATCCTGTATTTGCGATTCCTACCAAGTCAGTTAAAGAAGAGACTTCCTCCAACCTGTAAAAAGGTAATTTAGAAGCAATTAGCAAATGCCAAATATACAATATGATGCTCTTTGCAATATATACCCTTTCCACTTGAAACTGGTGATGAGAGTGAAGAAATGTTGTGGCTGGTAGCCTGGCGTTGACTACTGGCATTTAATAATATAAGACACTACAGAGTCCCAAACTGCAATTTACTGGCAGAAAAAAAAATCAATAGAAATGGGTTTTTAAAATTATTTTCACTTCAGAAAGAATCATGTGCTCTTTAGAGGGCTGCTGTATCTTATTTCTCCATCTAGATGCTTTCGTATAACTTCACGTTTGCCAGGTAGAGGTCATAGATAGACCAGGAAGAGGGGAGGTTAGATTTTTTAGGGGCTTGCAGTTGATTCTTAGCTTTGGTTTCAGCCCCTGTAGCTAAGGATCTGTCCACCTGCAGGATATTCTATAATAGTATGTCCAGCTCAGGTTTAAATTATTTAAATAATAGGGTTTCCATTACTACTACTTCAGGAGATTATTCTACATGCTAACAGAGCTCACTATTAGGAAATTACCTCTTTGCTTTTTAAGATCAGAGTTGTGGTCTTGTTTTAACCTGAGTTAGTTCATTGCCCATCAGTTTAACTAGCATAACTGGAACAGTTCTCACATTGGTGAGCACCTGCCTGTTTGACAGGTCCTACTGAAACCAGTTAGATACCTAAGTGCTGATCAGTGTAAATGTTTCCTGATCATAGTTTTTACATATATGGAGCTCGCATCCCCTAAAACTTATGCTGAACAAGCCAGAGGCACCTCCTGAGAAGTGGGTGCTCAGACACCCTTTACATTGTTCATTTCCAATGCTCACATCATCATGATATATGGGCACATTGCAGAGATTAAGATGAACCTCTGTAAGGCATAACTGGAACACAGATAACACAAACACTGCAACCACTTTCTCTCATTGATGAGACGATACACTTAGGCTTATAGGTCCAAAGTAAGTTAAAGCCAAAGGGAAAAAATGTATCCTGTTCTGCTTAAGTGCGGAGGTCAGTCTTAGGGACATGCAGCAAGAGCTTTTGGAGAGAGCTTGATTGCAACAGCAGGGCATTTGGACAAGAAATTCTTTGACCCAGAAGAAATGTCCCATGGTGGAAAGGTTGTTCCCTTGGACATGTGTAAGGTTTCCAAAGTTTTATTAATATTTATTTAGTGAAACACTTTGGTCTTGGGACTTGTTAGCATGCAACTGTGATACCTCTGAAGTTTCAAGGGACTGGATCTCTCTTGGTAACTCTACAGCGTGCCTGTTGAAGTAGTCCATTGTGATAGCATTATTCCAATAGCTTAAGTTGTTTTCTGGGTTAGATGTCTTTTTCTTCCTCCTCATGCAGCATACTGTCAGTAGAACTGCTGTTAACAGAAACATGTCAAGAATGTGATTATTTCGGTGGGACAAGCAGTCAGTGATTCAGACTTGATTGCTTTTTTTTCTTTTTTTCCCCAAAAAAGCCAAAGCCAGATTTGGATTTGGAATACCCTTTTTAGACTGTCACCAAAGTCAGTGGAGTAAGATGCTACTAAAATGAGTGTATGAGCAACTGTATTATAATCTGCATTATGCAGAGTATGCTTTGACCTTAACAGAATCTGAAATATTTACTTTTTTTCTGAGGTTGTCTTTAAAACTTACAACAAAATCACACCTTTTGCTATGTAACTGCAATGTACACAAGGCCTAAACAGAGCTTCCTTAAATCCCCAGAATAGCAGAGTAAAGTAGTCTATAAAGGCTATACTGTGCAGTTCTTGTTCTATGGGTTATTGTTTCGATCCTGAAAGGCTGAGCAAACCAGAAGTTAGATACCTAGGCAAATTGACAGATCTTTCCTATTTATCGCAGATGTGGATTCCATGAATACGTTGTGTTTAACAGCAAAAGCCTCTTCTCCAAGCTTCAGCCAGCTGCTATCTGGGGCATAATTTGGCTTCTTTTCACTTTTCTCTGAAGCATCAGATTAGCCACAGCTGGAGACAGGGTACTGAATAGAGCAGACCCATACTGAGTTGGTCCATAGAATCCTAATCAGTGCACGGCTTGCATGCCTTGTTCACATGGCCAGAGGCAGACTGATACCAGTTTTGGGGCTTGGGTAGAACTTTCCCTCAGGTCAGATTGGAAAGGCTCTTCTCTCTCCTCTGTAGCCACCTTTCTCTGCAGCATGGTATAGTATTTGCCTGCTAGGATTATATGGATCACTCACCTAAGCCTTAAGCGTTGGTGCCATCTTGATTTCTCCTATTCTCAACCTGTGGGACATATTCATGTGTTGAGGACTGAACTATTTGGCTTAACTCAAGTCTTTAGATTTGTTCTGAGGCAAAGAGGGCAGACTAGTTGAATGCAAGCTGACACACAGAACCCTATACACAATATATGATGATGGAATCTGTATTATGAGTAGGGTCAACTTAATCAGCTTCCATACCATGCACTTCTAATGCAAAAATGGTTGAGAGTTTTTGGGAGCTACTCTCAGTATAATCGAATTGGTCTGATTTGACCTGGGAGGTTTAATCTTCTTATTACTTAAAATAACTTCAGAACCCTAACAATTTTATTTAAGCTAGGCATACACCTTATGTGCCCTCTTCTCAATGGCCCATGAACTAGTGGATGTTAAACAAAGATTTTGTTTTTAGTTGGAGTCACAGCCTGCTTTGTTTGCAGGCTTACTATGTGCCTGTAAAAATAAAGTGCAGACACGAGCTGATTGCCTGTATATTTGAACAATCTGTTTTATATCAACAAGCAGGGAGTTGTACCTGTACCCGCTCTCATAGATGTATATCCACTTTGTTTTGCAGGCACCCACCCTTGTGAAAATGTACTCCATGATGTCTACATCCCTGGTCAGAGGAAAGAGCAGAACAAATGTTCAGGAATTGAAAAATATGTTATTTTCCTTAGCCCTGGTTCATTTTTAAAAAAGAATTATAGCCTAAGGGGAAAGGAAATAATGCAGAGAGGTCAGATATGCTTTGTATGTTTTGACAAACATTGCAACTACCCATTTTCCATGGGTCTAATTTCATCTTCTTGCATCTACTGACATAAAATGTCAACACAAAAATGTAAGGCTAGAGCTCAGTTTTAAATAACAGTAAGCTATGACAGAAAAATTGTTAATGGGTTGACTTCAGGCAATTTTTCAAAAGAAAAAGGTAAGTTTATAGTATCAATTTCTTTATTAAAATAATAGGAAAATCTCTTAGCTCATTCCTACACATTAGAAAACACCAGGCCATTATAAGGCTTACTGTCATGCACACTTTGACTAATGTTTCTTCAATGTATCTATGGCTAATATCTTTACTCTGAGAGCATACATTTCTTTAGAGCCTGATCACTTAACTTTTTCTCATGGTGGTGATCACATTGGCAGACAAACCCATCAAAGTCTCTGGAAAGCCTGCATAAGTAAACAGTTGTCATCCAATGGATGAATAATGGGATGCTTGCTCTGTTCAGTTACAGAATGTCAGTGACTCTTAGCTATCTCCATCTGTCCTAGAGGCATGTTAAGGCCTCTTCTATACTACAAAGCATTGCCAGAAAAACTTTGAGGGCATCTACACCCAAAGTTCTTCTACAGCAGCAAAACCTTCCAGTTACACCATCTTTGCCAAGTGGAGGAGGGCCTCTACCAGCTGCCACTGTCCCTTCAGCAGCTGGTACCTTTCCAGAATGCACTTTATGCTCTGGCAGCATAGCTGCTGAATACAGCCATGCAGAGGCTCAGAAATGCATTCATGTGTATGTGGCTGGGTAGTGGTAGTTGCTGTCTGGCAGCAGTTAATTGCAGACAAATCCTATGACCAGAAAAGGAAACAGAATATTTAGTTCTCTCCACTGTTAGGTTATGTAAAGAGCAGT
Organism: Alligator sinensis; assembly: GCF_000455745.1. NCBI lineage: Eukaryota > Metazoa > Chordata > Crocodylia > Alligatoridae > Alligator > Alligator sinensis. The sequence continues at coordinate 1,773,242 of NW_005841962.1, read as the reverse complement.
GTATCAGATAGTTACCCTTCAATTTTCCTAGGTGTTACTGTTTCAGGTCTTCTCTATAAGTGCCTAAGACAGACAGTATTTTCAAAGATGCCTGGGGACATAATTACAGGAATCCCAGTAAAGCCAATGGGAGATGTAATCTTTTGGAAAATCCAGGGTTTCTCTTTAAAGTTGTATTGCCATTGTCAGCAAAATGTCAGGCTTGTCTCTAGAAGCTGGAAAGCAATCATATTATGACTAGAAACAGGGTTGTACTTATTCCAAAAGAAGCTGGTATCATAAATATTCCTTGAGCTACCTTTCACCATTCGATCTTCCTGTATGAAATTTATCATTCCTCCTTCCTTAGTTATATTTTTGCTTCTGAACTTAATGCATGGTAGAGCTATGATATTGAAACCCTTGGAATATGGACTCCAATAGATCAAGAAACCTTCAGATCAGGTTTAACTTGTGTAGCACCAATAAAGGTTTCCTTACACTGTTTTTACAAGGTGCCTTAATTTTGAGCAGCAGAAACCAGGTTTAGAAAGAATTTCTGTCTCTGTACTTACTCCATCCTCAGCCTCTCTATTAACCAGGGTGTCAGTCGGTGTTAACTATTGGTATAGTGTTTTATTTTAATTCATATAACAATAGTAATTCATATTTGTAATCCAGGTGTATAAATGTGCTTTACAACCCTGGTTATAACTGTAATATTATTACATCCATTATACAAATTTGGAAACCGAAGCCTTGACTCACATAAATAACTTTTCTAAATAGCAATAACTGGAATGGAATTCATGTTGTGCCCTAATCCAACGTTCCATAAATGAATTAATTTTGTGATCTTAGCAGACAGGTACCTTCTTTTATAGAAATACCCAGAACCTTTTCATGCATACAACTGAGGCTATTAGACAGGACATGTTAAGAAATGTTGAAAGGAGGAAATAAGAATAAGGATTACAGTTTTAGCAGAAAAACAGAAGCTGCAGCTCCAGATATGCCTTTATTATGATGCATCTGATACCCTTGGGAGGACCAGATGCTAGGATTGCTTAACTAATGCTGCAATATTACATTTAGATGAGTCAGTTTGGATAATATAAAGAGAAACCCCAGCCTTCTCTCAGAAGTTCACTTGAACCCTATCTGAAGTTCAAGGCTTAGCTTCCTTTTCCCTTTGTTGTTTTCCACTTTTGCATACCTCCTGGACAGAGAAATGTATATTAATGATCTGAGCACAAGACTAGGTGCCAAGAACACCTGAGATGAACAATGGTTTCATTTTGAGGCCCTGACGCAAATTACTTCAGTGTTGTATCTGTTCTTCCATCTGTGAAATGGGGAAGAACAATAGCAATGGAGCAGGAGAATCAAATATTCCAAATATTAAGCTTTTCAGAATGTGGAAAGAACCAATTCATAATTTTTAAGGTGAGAAGAGGGACCATGATGATGATCTAGTTTGACCTCAAGATTAACGTGGGCCATAAAATTATACCAAGTAGTTTTTGCATCAAGTCTATAACTTCTGTTTGAACAACAGCATATTTTTAGAAAGACATCCAATCTTCAAAGCTAGGGACAGACTTTCAAAAAGCCAGAGCCTGAATTGATTCAATCATTGCAGGTTAGTCTAACCTGCATATATTGAACCAATTTGCAAGAGAATAGACATTCACTTTTGACTCTGACAATGCAGGCACATGCCTGCAGTGGCTCAGGCCAGAAGCCAGGGGGAGCTAGAGCAAGCCCTCAACTGGAGGGAAACTAAGCTGAGGGAATGGGTGTGGTCAGGCCCAGGCAGGCCTGAGTATGATTGGGGAGGGGTTTAAACCTCCACCCCAGCCTTCAGGGAACACAGTTGGGCATAGGCGACTGGTAGCAGGAACACGGGAGGGGAGGGCACGTGCCTCCCCTGAGATTGGCCCCCAACTTGGCATCACTCAGGACAGCAAACCACGGCCCCACAGAGCTGGGTGGAGAGGCTGCGGCTCCTCCTGCAGGGCCTACAGCAGCATTTGTTGAGGTTTGGGCCCACGCCCCCACCCAGGGGGTAGAGGTAGCTTTACCTGTGTTCCAGCTGGTGGTCTGTAGTTTGCCGGGCCGGCCGCTTCCAGTCTGCAATTGTGCCTTCCCAAACTCAGGAGGCACCAGTCACCCCTGCAGCTGGGGTATGCCTGGAGGGGAAGGGGGAAGCAGCCTGTGCCAGATCCTGGTAGCCTTAGGAGAAGCGAAGTTTAATTCCCACATTGCGGGGAGGGGGCCCACATGGGCACCAATAGGCTCCACTTACGCACCTGGGGCTGTGCACTCAGGGCCACAGTGGCCTGATGCCAGTAGCCTGAGGGGAAGGGGGTGGGGTTTAATCGCAGGGGCACCAGCGTGGTGGCCCGGGCCGAGTCCCTCCAAGGAGTGGCCAGCTGCCCACAGGAAACGGGTGGGGAGGGGGTATGTGACCTGGCTGCAGTGTGGGGAAGCTGAGGCTAGTTACGGAGCCCGTCTCACTGCTACCTCCTGCTGCAGCAGTGTTGCCTGGGCTAGGGAGGCCCCAAGGGGCAGGGGTCAGTGCCTACCTCCTCCAGCCCTGCGTCAGGGCCATGGTTTACAGGCTGGCTGAAGCTGCAGTGTGGCTCCCCACCCCCTCCCTCTCCTGGTGGCAGTGGTGGAACAAACTACCGTGGCGGGCAGAGGTGAGGCACCAGTCACCTGCTGCCTGCTCCTGGCAGCGCCAAGTAGTTGGGGCAGGCTGCTGCAGACCTGGAGCATAGGCCCTGGCAGGGGGAGGCAAAGGACCACTACAGCCTGGTCTGGCCCAGCCCCACAGCCCAGGGACGTAAGCAGCAACTGGCCCGCAGCAGCCAGCCCTGTGTGCCTGGTGCTGTCACGAGTAGGTAGCGAGCAACAGGTGCCTCACCTCTGCCCACTGCGATGGTTTGCTCTCCTGCTGCCACCAGGAGGGAAGGGTGGGCTGCTGGGGCCTGTTGCTTCCTACACCCCTGGACTCTGGGGCCGGGCCAGACTGGACTGCACTTCTGGGCCACAGGGCCAGGTGATTGGGGCAGGCTGCTGCAGGTCAGGGACATGGGTAGCAGCCAGGGGAGGCAATGGACTGCAACAGCCCAGTCCAATCCGGCTCAGCCCTGCGGCCTATGGTCATAGGCAGCAATGGCGGTGGAGCAAACCCTCGGGGCAGGGGGGGGGGAGGGGACGGCTCATGGCGGAACTGGGCACTCGGGGCAGGCTGCTGTGGGCCAGTTGCTGCCTACGACCCTGGGCTGCAGGGCCAGGCCAGACCAGGCTGCGGTGGTTCATTGCCTCTGCACACTGCTGCCCATGCCCCTGGCCTGCAGCAGCCCACCCTGACTGCCCGGCGCCACTGTGAGCAGGCAGTAGGTGACAGATATCTCACCTCCACCCACTGTGCTCGTTTGCTCTGCTGCTGCGGCCAGGGGGGCAGGGAGCAGTGCTGCAGCTAGCTGACTGTGGCCCCGGGTGCATGGCCCCAGGCGCACAAGTGGAGCCTATTGGTGCCCATGCAACTCCCACATGATCCTCCACAATGGGCGGGGATTAAACCCTTGCTTCCCCTCAGGGTACTGGGGTCTGGCCCCGCCTCCGCTCGTGCTGCTGGCCTGCAGCAGCAAGTGGGGTGGGGGGCTGGGGACACCTGGCAAAGGCTGCTGTCCCCTTAGCAGGCAGACCTGGTAGCACTCCAGAGCAGGGTTTCCCATCCCCACCCTCTTCTCAGCCAGCTGGAGCAGTGATAGTGCTCCAGCTAGGGAGGAGAGGGGTGGAACCAACCCTACTTGGCTGAAACAGATAGCCCAGCCCAGGGCTGCAGAGCATCTTGGGATGCTGGAGGGCTCTGATTTAACTTAAACCAGGAAGGGGGCTGGGGCAGAAAGTTGCATAAACTGGTTTGACCCAAATCAGGTAAGTTTGATACTACATTCAACCAGGTTTATCTCAAACTTGTTTTGGCCATTTTGAAACTGGCTTATGTGTACTGAACTTCTGTTCTGTTACAGGGTTAAACCAGTTTCTGATCACTTAAACCAGTTTATGTGTAACTTCTGTTCCTAGCCCAAATGAAGAGTGGAAACCTACCACATTTGGTAAGCTCTTCCCTAATGTTAGAAATGTGCAGTTTAATCTGAATTTGTCAGGCTTCAGCTTCAGCTCTCTGGTTCTTTTTGCATTTTCTGCTAGAATAAAAAGCTACTATGAGAAGTTAGTTCCCTATGTAGATTATTATAAATTATAATTAAATCATCTCTCAACCTTCTCCTGGATAAATTTAAATGGACTGATCTTCTTTTAGTTTCTCATAACAAAGCAGATTTTCCCAACCTTAATTCATTGCAGTTTTTAAGAACGTTTTCCCACTATGCAATATTTAGCATAGTGTCAATACTAGAACCTAGTGCAGCGTTTTAATAAATACACACAGTTAATGCTGTATACAGAGATAATTCCAGTTTCCTAATCTTGTTGTTTACCTGATGTTCTATCCAAAGGTCGTGTTCAGTGCTAACCTATTTTTACTCTTACAACCCCTATCCTTTCTCCACTAAAAAAAAAAAAACAGCCCAAAGCAAAAAAAGCCACTGCATTAAAACACTTGTAGGTTACCAAGACATGAACCTGAAAGTTAGGAAATGCTAGACTTAAGAATACATGTGCAACTTGAATTTGGTCCTTTTGTACATATGCATCTAGGATGCTGCCTTTTTACATGATTGCATCCTATTTTTTTTCCTTCAGAATCCTTGACTCATTTATTGAATATTCAGTATTTCATTTCATCCTCCTCATTCAATGTGTGGCTGTAGACCTTATTTACCATGCACATTCACATGAAGCAGTAATGAATTAATTTTCTTTACAAAACCTGAATGAGATAGATGGTTGCATCTGTTTACAGTCGAGGAACTGAGAGATTAATCTTAAAATTGTTAAGTATCCATTTGTTTTGAGTATACATCTTGTAACAATTTAGGACCTACAGTAATTGTTCAGAGTACATAGGAATTTATAGCACCTCTGTTCACAGTACAGCTCCCATGGACTTTACCTGCACTCCTGAGTATTGATCATTTGTGCAAATCCAGACCTAGGAGTTTCACCTCAGGCGTCAAGAACATATAGTTAATGGCCACAGTTAATGGCATACTGGTGTATGTGACTTGCTTGGCAGTCACAAAAAAACTCTGATAGAGGCAGGGACAGAAATCCAAATCATGTGAATTGAACAACCTTTCCTATGGGTGCTGCTACCTATGCCAAATCTAACAATTACGCTACTTTAGCTATAGTAGTATTATTCTGTAATTGCTTTTTGGCAAAGTTCTACTTCTTTCTGTACATAGGAACCACTTTTAAATCTCAGTCTAGTCTCACACTGAAGAAAATAAGCCAGGTACAGATATGTAAAATTATATTCGAGATCAGAACTGGGCCTTGGGAATCGGTGTCCTCAGAGACCTGGACCAGAGGAGATGCTTTTCTAGATTTTTTAATTAAGAAAGTTGGTATAAGGCACTTTCAAGCATTGCGCAGTATGTGACATATGAGCTCCCCAGAGCTGGATTTAAGTCGATACTTCATACATTCTATGGCTTCTGCTGATGTTTCCACACTGCCAACTAACCTCGCTCTCACACTTTCTGACATCAGCAGAACTGGCTAAATGAATTTACTGCTCTGCATCTGACTTGCACATTTCTGTTCTTCTATATTTTGTCATGTCACACTATAATTACAAAGGTGGAGTTTATTTTACTGTTTTTTAGGTACTTTGAAGTTGACACATTGTACATGTGACTTTTAAAAGTGAGTTCAAGATGCACCCTGTTCTGCATTGCAGTTGGAAGTGAGAGAGAGAGGAAGCCAAAAAAACTATTCAAGGTAGCCTGAAGGGCATCTCAGGAACAACTGGAACTGTGACTTGTTAAAAACAGCTGGTGTCATTATGGCTTTGCTTGTCTGGGACCATAACAATAATGCTTGGCACTTTTCATCCGTTGGGGTCAAGGTGGAGTAGACATCATTACTTCAGTTGTCTAAATGGTGAAACTGAGATGCAGGAAAGTGAAGTGACTTTCCCAAGGTCACCCAGGAGAACTGGAATAAAGCCCAGGTCATTCTACTCCTGTTGTGGTGCGTTAGCCCCCAAGATGTGCTCCCATCAAAACAAATGATAATGCACCTTGCCATATAACCCATGTCACATGGTAAAGATCCCTGAGGGGTTTGGGGTCCCCCTGAAAACAGGTACATGCACATTTGCGGATATTCTGCCACTGTCACTTGTTAGATATGGTGGCAGTGCTGAGCTATGGACTAGGGGATTATGTTCAAACTAGAGTTTTGGTTGGAGGTCAGATTAGGATGCTATTTCTTTGCTACTCCTCTAGCTCCTGATTTTGGCAAACCCCTATGCCACAGACAGGATCATAGAGCTCTGAATGGCACTTGAAACCATTCACTATTTTACTAAGAAGCAGTGAAGATGCTGCTAGGCTTCTCATGTGGATTTTTTTTCTCCTTTGTGTGCCTAAACTGCAGTTTTCTAATTTTGTTCCTGGGCATTGTTGCTTTGCCTTTACACTGAAGACACAACTGTACATTTATAGACTGATTACACACAGTAGGCTATGCATGTATGTGTGTATCCGAGTGTAAGTCTGGTGTGGGGACTTGCCCATGTTTTAGCCCCAGCAGTGGAGTGATTAGGGCACTCATCCAGGAGGTGGGAGACCTGGATGAATCACAAAAAACATTTCTAATAGGAGGTGATTTGACCCTGCCTCTCCCTGACTTTCCAGCGCAGTGCTCTAACTGCCACATCACAGGTTAGGTATTATCCAACGCTCTCTCCTTTTGAAGTGGTGGCACTGCCCCTTGCATTTACCACTCATTGGATAAAATGGATCAAGAGCAGTGCAATGGGGCTAAAACCCAGGGCCTGCTCCCTTCTCAGGCAGCAGTCATCTTGCTGAGCCACACACCTTCTTGCTTGGTCACGTCCTCCTGGCCAACCACGTTTCCCTTTCTTTGCTGCCAAGGGAGACAGCTTTAAAAACAGCACTAGAGTGGGGACTGGCTTATGCTTAACCTGTGGCACGGCAGTTCAAGCACTGTGATAAGAAATCACAGAGACGGATTCAAATTCACTCTGAGCCAGGGTGGGGGGGCCTTAGAAATGGGTCTCCCACTTCCAAGGCCAGTGCCCTAATCACAGTTACTGACATTAAAGGCACTTACATACAGGGAGCCTGCTCCAGCATGCTAGAAATCCAGTGTGTTGGAGCAGACTCGATTAATTGAGTCTGCTGGAGCATGTAAATTGACACGCTGTGGTAGTCTTGTGCGTCATTTGTATCAGCGGTGTAGTGCACCTCTGTGCAGAGAAAATGGCGGTGGTGCGTTTTGACCTAAAACATGTTCAATATGCTTTAGTTCAAAATGCACCATTGCCATTTTCTCAGTGTGGAGGTGCGCTGCACCACTGATGCATGTGACGCATGGGTGCTTGTAATTAGCACGGCTTGCTAGTTAAAAGCGTCTGGCGCCATACTGGGAGTACATGTAAAGATGTCCTAACAGCCCTGCCACATGTTCAAATTAAGGTTTGATAGAAACCCTGCTATAAAATTGTTACACATTTTCAAACACTAACTTTGTAGCTGGTTGGCTCTTTTTATAGCTGAAGAGTCATTTTTATTGTGTGATAATCAGGGATCTTGGTTTTCTCTGATTTAAAAAAATCCCCAATGTTTGGTTAAAAAAAAGTAAGCCCAAATCCAGATTTTTCCATGATTGAAATGAAACACCTCTATATATCTCTATATATTAGTGGTGTTTAATTTAAATCACAGAAAAATGTGGATTTGGGGTTACTTTTTTTAACTGAAAATTGGGGATTTTTTCTTAAATCAGGGAAAACCAGGATCCCTGGTGATAATTACTTTGCATGTGTGGCTGGCCCAAATTTATTGTGAGATTAACCAGTTAACTGTGTAATATATGTAGTGTGTCAGGGGTCTAAAACACATAAGAGCCCTCCTCTGGCATTCAGCACACATTAGCCATGGGCTCCGGGGCAGCTATGTTTTTGGGACTTTTTTGTGACTTTTGTGACTATGTTTTCATTTAGTCTACACATGGCCTTAGATCCCTTATGTGCACAGAATGCAAAGGCATACATAGCCACATAACTACTCAGCCAGTGTACAGCCTACTACGCATCCTTAGTCTGTGCACACGCTTTATGTCCACAGTACAGAGATAACAGAATTGTTGGCTGCATGTACATGCCAAAAATACTACTTTGCAGAAAGAAAATTGCCATTTAGATGCACACAGGGATATAGAAGTTCAGCTCTGGAGGCATCTCTTTTCTTAGCTCACTGAAGTGAATAGCTTATGTAGTTTCCTTTTTCCCTGCTTCCTGCTTTCAGGCTGGAAACTAGCATGACAAAGAGCTGGGACCCAGCACCGGAGGGAAGGAAAGTAAGTCTAGACAAGGATTCTGCTTCTCAGGGCCAGGTACCCTCCCTCTTCCTATGACAGAACTGCACCCTCCCTCCCCCCAACTATCTTCTTAATTGCTCATTCCTCCCTTAGGACCCTAATGTTTTTAACACCTCACACTTGAGGAGGAGCTGAGTCCAGAATTTCCCAACCCACCTCACCCTAAAGAGGAGATGGTTTGGTCCCCACCCTGCACAGCTGGAAATCTTTTCATTGCAACCGTAACTCTTAAAGATACCGTCAGAAGATCTATGGCAAATTGTAGCTAAATTTGCACTTTGGTGCTAGCTTAACATTAAACGCTGGCATTTGCCTTTTATCAAAATTAGGAATAACAACAAACTTTCATCTATGGTTAGCAATGCCTTAAAATTGGAATAAAGGGTTTTATATCTTTAGCTGCAATTACCCTATGTCCTGCAGGTGGCAGCAGTCTCCTTGCTACATAACACACACCACTTCATTATGTTTTTTTGTAGCTCCAGAACCAGCTGTTCAAATGGCTGCATCTGAAGATACATGGGCATGTGGCAGAAGTTCAGTAGACAAAGTGTTCCTATGTTGTAAAATGGCACAAGGGAGCTACAACAGGCCTGTCCAACAAGGAAACTGTTATTCTTTTCATTTGATTTTGACAAGGAAAATAGCACTTTAGGGCAGGCACACTCATTGTACCTGGTACTGCTACTCGGGAGAACACAATGGTATACGAGCAGTGTACAACATCAGCACCGGTGAGCTAACGCATTATGATGCTGTTCATATTGCATCCCTAACACAGGAAGACTTAGTCCCAGGACTGCTGGTTGGCTAACTGTTCTGTGCTAAATCACGTATATCCAGTGAGTATGACACAGTGGTGCCTGTATGTGCTGGGGGGTTAATCTTCAGGGAAACAAAAAAAGCAAAAGATGTCTGAATCTCCAACCAACAGATGCATGGGACAGCTGTAATTTTGATAATTGCTTTAGCCACAATACACAGCTAATGTATACATGCCTGACCTTTCAAAAGAGTGTAAAGTGAATTTGCTGTCAGATCAACAATGCTGGCAATTTAAGTCCTCTAATTATCTGTACAGCAGGTGCAACTTGGGCAAAATTCATCACACTGTGCTAGCCAGGTGTCTCATCTCTGACCTGGGGATGCCATGTCTCTGTGAAAGGACATTTCAGTCCTTATACCCCCTTGATTTTCAGCCGATAATGAAAATAAGTGGGCTAGTTGAAGTATGAGATTTATGAAGGGACATCTGTTCGTTAGAAAATGTGCTTGAAGGAACTTATTTCACACTGGCTATCGGATGGTAAAAACTTTCTATGTAAATTTTCAAAGCACCTATGTAAATCAGAAGTCCAAGTCCCCTTTTTAAAAAATTAGGGTAAGCCTTGTCTATATACAGTTTTGGGCCAATATAACTTAGTAGAAAGCGGGCTGTTTTCATTTTTTTTTTTTAATCATTAGCATGAACACAGTTATACCAGGGTGAAGGTGCATTAAAACTAACTGTTATTTATTTCTATTCCCCTATTGGGAAATAGCTCTTTCAGATAGGTATATTTTAAATCAATATAGCTCCATTCCCTCGGGGAGGTGGGCTGTACATCTTTACTTATGTCAGTACATTTAAAACAGTACAGCTTCTGTGTGTAGATAATCTCTTTGGCACTTAGGCCCAGATCCTCAAAACTATTTCCCATTAATTTCAGTGTCCAAATGCCTTTGGGGATCTGGGCCTTCAGAGACATCTCACTGAAGGACAATGGAGCTTAGGCTTTTAGGGTGCATTCCCACGAGCATGCATGTGTGTTTCCCTGGGGACAAATAGCAGTGGCACATAGTTGTGCTGCTGCTACATGTCCCTGGGCATGCCCCTGCGTGTGCATTCTGGTGCACAGCAAATTGCCCCAGGTGGGGTAGGGGAGGCTGGGGCCAGCCCTTGGGCTGGTCCAGCAGCCTTATCTGGGATCCTGGGGGCCTCCCAGGGCTGCAGCAGTGGTGATCCGGGCATGTGGAGCCTGGCCAGCAGCTTGAAGTGTGGCTCTGGCCAGCCAGGCTCCGATTTCGGACAGTGCACACCACAGACACATGCACTGCCCCGCTTCTTTTTTTGTTTGTTTTTAAGATACCAGGATTTCCCAGTATTTAATTTTGCTGCCATGCTGCAAATATGCAGTGTGGCAAACAGACTAACATGCACCGTGTGTGTTTTGTGGCATCTCAAAAGGCCTTGAGGCGCTACAGACCT
>NW_005841962.1:1756937-1762434 GCF_000455745.1 Alligator sinensis | reverse complement strand
CACTCACATTACTGCTCATGTGCATGCGACCTTAATGCCTACGAATTTTGAAGGCATTCAGGACTCAAATTCCCACTGAAACCCTTTAAAAATATTGGCAAGTAGCTTTAGAAAACGGTACTTAGAAATCTGAATAATTTGTCTGCATTTGAAAGTTCTACACTACCAATAAGAACTTTGGCCAGTCAGAGTACTTGAGACTTTTGTATTACAGTACATGAAGCAAAATACAAAAAACCCAATAACCCACAACCACTTGATTGTAAATGAGGTGTGTTTCAAAAAAAAAAAAAGCCTCTATATTATTATTATTATTTATGCTGTTGTTCAGGGTCTTCATAAAGTCCTTGTGTACTTTTAAACTTTAATAACTTAGGTTGTAGGTATGATAGAAACAATCTGTAAATGGTATTTAAAAGCCAATTTATTAAAGTTTTAGGTCACCTAGAGTACACAATGCTAGATTTCATAACTAATAACAAACTTATTCTTAAATAAGATGGAGCTCTGTGCCACTATCCTCTGAATGTACGACGGTTCCTAAATGACGTTTTCACAGAAAAGTGGATAGGCAGAGGTGGACCAATTGCTTGGCTGCCTCGTTCACCCGACCTGTCGCTGTTGGACTTCTTTTTATGGGGACATGTTAAAAGTGTAGTTTACTTGTCAAAACCATGTGCTTTGGTAGAACTTAGGGCTAGAATCACCAATGCAATTAGTGCAGTAACTCAAGAGCAACTGGGAAACATTTTCAAGGAGTTGGAAGATTGGACTGAGCACTGTATCATGATGGATGATGGTTATATGGAAGTCTAGCATTGTGTACTCTAGTTGTCCTAAAACTTTAATAAATTTGCTTTAAATGCCATTTACAGATTGTTTCTATCTTACCTACAACCTAAGTTATTAAAGTTTAAAAGTGCACAAGGACTTTATGAAGACCCTGTATATTGCACTTGCCCTGAGCATTCAGACGCATCATGATCAAGGTGTTTTAAAATTACTTTCTTTGTCATTACTGTTCCAAAACAGTGGCTTGGAAATATTTTTTGGTCCAGACCACAGAAGTATTTCTAGCTTTATCAGTTGCAAAATCTTAACCCTAAAATCATGTTAGACCTTGTTTACAATAGTAGTTTTTACCATGTTTGTAATTAGTGAAATGATGGGATCTAAATATAACTTGTGACCAGGGATCCTGGTTTTCTCTGATAAAAAAAAAATTCCCAATTTTCAAATTAAAAAATGTAACCCAAAATCCACATTTTTCCATGATTAATATGAAACACCACTAATGTATATCTATATCCACTATGTTTAGCATCCTCTGCTAACAAATGCACATGTTCTGGTAACCTTCTGCTTATTGCATTGTAAATAGTTGCATGTAACCAGGCCTGCATAACCGTTTTGGTGAATCATCTTTCATCTCACCTGTTTCATGCAGTGGGATACCTCAGAGTTCATCTTGCATGCTGCTGCTTTCTAACTCCACTTGAGGTATTAACTAGTTCCAGAATACACCAATATGAACACAGGCAATGGACACACACTTTTTTTTTCCCCACATAGCTGCTCCATGAAAAAAGAATTAGGAGTACAGAATTCAACCATATTTACTCTAAGTCAGTCACACACTGGTTATGGATACAGGTTGTACCTGTAGTGTGGATTGTCTTAAACAATACAAAACGTTTTTTACATTTAGCTTTAACTACTGCAGTCTAGAGAACATTCATGTGAAAATTTAGGTGGAGGAAAGTGTAAGAGAGCAATCAGAATAATGTGATGGTTAAGTCTAGTAGGCTCACAAACTGCCTGTGATTCCTACTCTCTACCATTGGAAAACTAGTGCTTTGAATGGTAGTCCTTAATTTATCATTAACCTTTCAATCAAGCAGAATTTAAGGGTTGGTCCAGGACTGAATAAAACAATTCCCAGACTCTGGTCCTGTGTAACTATTGATTCCTATTTTAGGTATTTTCAAGTAACATTACTTTGCTCTGTATCAATGTAGAGATTTAGCATGAGTGCCTGAGTAACTTCAGGGGATAGCCTACAGAGGATAACATACCAAAAAAATAAAGTGTAACTTAAGAGCTAGCGACCTTTGTTTAGGAGCGGAAAATCCAGAATTCTAGTTCTGGTTTCTTAGGTCAGTGAATGTTATGTTAGTTATCTAATAATGGTTTCTCATCTAGCTCATAGGAATTTGTTACACAGTTCTGCAAATGCTAAGTTCTCCCCATAGTACTTCAGTGAGCTGAAACATATTTTGTGTTTCAAGGGAAGAAAAAGAAAAACAAGAAGAAATTAACTTACAACATGAGGATATAGGTACACTGATAGCCAGAATGATCCAGGCAATGTCCATCTTGCTAAGACAAATGGTTGCTCTGTGCTGGGGTTTATCTCCCTCAGTGACATGAGAAATATTGCCTGGCACACCAGGCTTCCATGTTCCAGCAGGCACCAGTCTGTTTAGGAAGTTTCCTGTTGCTGTGGAGCCCGCGGTTGATATGGAGCTGGACAATCTTGTGGTAGGGGCTGTGGAGACAACGCCAATGAATGCAGTCGAATTAGTCGTGGCCTGCTGTGTTGTGGAAGTTCCTTTAGGGTTTCCCATTGCAGGTGATGAAACACTGACATCAATACCAGCCTGAACAGACTGACCCGATGCTGCTGCTGGTTCAGTTCCGGGACTGGTGAATAAAGGTACACTTGTACCTGCATTCAAGGTTACCCAAGAGTTATTTTTCAGGATATCCCATATGTCATAGTATGTGGGTTTAAAAGGCACTGACACTGTTTCAGGATCAGGCAACGGTCTCGCTGTTGGGGTAGTGAAATTTGTTTTCTGCATAACTAGCTGTGTTCCATTCCCTTGCTCTGCTTTATTAAGGCCTTCCAAAGTGTCATTGTGGAGAGAAGAGTCTAAATCTGTAGTAGTTGCCGGCTCACTGCTTTTGGGATCACTGAAGGTTGCTGTCTGAGACTGAAATCGGTGGTTTGTGAATGGGCTTCTCAAAGTAGGGAAGGGAGAATGCAGTGCTGTCTTTAGGTAAGGCTCTGAAGATTCTGTAAAGTTGCCTTTGAAAATCTGAAATATTTTCCCCTTAGGGTGAGTCTGTCCTGAATACAAAGCACTCTGGTTATATAAATGGTACGTTTCCTTTTTGCCACCACGATGGCTGCTGGTTGCTGGATTTTGGCCAATGGAAGGGGTAGGGTTCTCCATTGGGTTGATGGAATGAGGAATTGCATGAGTAGGAATGGGCTCTCTTGTATGAAGGTCTTTGTGTTGAGGTGTCGTCCCCATAGCTGTCATAGTGGTAGTGTCCATCAGGAGACCCTGAGATGATGATATACTGGGAGACAGTACCTGAACAGCAAACACCAGTTCTTCTGTCAGTGCCAAGATCAATAGAACACCTTGAAAGAAAGAAAGAAGAGATTAAAATAAAAGGCAGAAAGATGCACCCAGAAAATGATATGACTGTATAGTCAGACTTCAATTTTTCAAACGATCGTGGTTTTTTACACATTAGTGCCCTGTCTTTTGGCAGGTTTGTGTAAGTTATGTAAAGAGACTGCAGTTACAGCAGAGAAGTTTGTGATAATAAATAAATGAGGGGCCAGAAGACTCCAATAGGGTTCTCAAAGCCCTTGTTCTGGAAGGATTCCCCCATTTCAAACACTAAACTAGTTAGCTGCAAGACTACTTTCCAAAGACCTTCTTGCAAGCCGTCTCACTGGGGTTGTTGCCAGCTCCACTGTGGGCTAAAAGGGTGAATTGGGAGAGGTCCACAGCAAGCAGATTCCAGGCTGTGCTGCCAACCATTAGGCAACCTGCAGAGCTTATTGTAATTGGGCTATTCTAGTCCCTAAAACAGCTCAAGATATGGAGATGGCTTCTTGACTCTGGGGTACAAACTATCTATTCAACCTCTACATGTGGAGTGGGGTGGGAGAGGTGCAGAAGCCCCTGAAATCCAGGACATACTGTGCTTAGTCCTTGTTGAAAATAGAATTTAAAGCACCTTGATTTGGCCACCCAAAAACCAAGGCAGCCAAAATCACTGGTTTCCTTTAAAAATCTTGCCTAGCATCTTGTGATTGAGAAGTGAAAAACAGGGGAAAGGACAGTTAGAGTACAGCAACACTTGTAAAATCCCAGGATTATTAGTGTTCTGATCCTGCCCCAACATGATGTTTTCACTCTTATGCAGGGGTTTGGGTTTTCACTTTCTGTGCTTGTTCCTGTTGTGGATTTTTTCAGTGTATGGCTCTCCCTCCTTCTGACTCATGCCCTTGGTGAGTGGGTGGTGTCACTGGCGGAGCCAAATTCCCAACATTAGATACGTGAAGTATTCTATTTATCTGTAGCAAGTAATGGCATGGGCAGCTGTAGTATTAGGCACCTCCCCATACTTCCCCGCTGACATACTCTTAAGTTACCCTGTCCAGCAGAAACCACGCCGATGACATAATCTTTTCCATATGGTGAAACTGCCCATTGTAATGTGACTCTCTGCCCACAAGGATGTTTGTGGAAAAAACTGATTCACTGGAAAAAGCCACACAACTTCAACAGATGGCACAGTCAGTAACTAAGCTATTCTGCATTAGAACCATTCATCTCAAGATGAAAGACACCATAGTTTATAAACAATCCATTTAGTCAAGTGTTTTGCATCAAATTAATCCTTCTTAATGGCCATCTCCAGCTACAGGCATAACACATACACCAACTTCTTTGGAAGCACTATTTGATGCCATTTTTGGTCTCAAGTTATTTGGGATCAGTTATCAGGAGCCCCCTTGAAAAACGATAAAAGGGATTTCCAATGATCAAGGACGTTCTTCTATTAGAATCTCCTTTGGGATCATTATGCTCAGTCATGTTTATCACCCTGCAGTTTGGTCTGACAAGTGCCATACTAGAAGGTAGCCAGCCAGAGCTCTAGGTATGAATGATACGCATGCCCAGATAAAAGCATAAGAGATGTAAACAAAGACGAGAGGAGAGGAGCAGCTCTTGCATTTCTTCCTCTCCTCCTACCAAACCTTATTTGATCATCAGCCACATGATCAATACATAGGCATAGAACCAGCTCATCACATTTGTTTACTTACTCTTTACTAACACTACCTTTAACTGCCTCAGTCATTCACCAAAACTCCTTTAAATGAATGAGCTTTGCACTGTGCCCAGGTCAACAAATTGACTTTATATCCTAACAGATAACACTAACAGAACAATAGTAACAGTGCTTTCCAGTTACTGACAGTGAAATTAGCTAATGTTTTTACTTCTAAAATGAAATAAATACACTTCATATATAACTTATGATCTGGGATTTTGCTCACCCAGTTCTTCACCTCCAACCAGATAGAGAGAATATTCTCTAGAGGACAGCACCTTCAAAAAACACAGGTTGGGTGTGCATAAGACTGATGCACTTCCAACAGATTTGCGTGTGATACACCTGTGGA
>NW_005841962.1:1751802-1756927 GCF_000455745.1 Alligator sinensis | reverse complement strand
CTTCGGTTGTCCTAAAAGCTCATATTTTGAGATCAAGGTCAAAGCAGATATTCAGTGACCATATGGCTAGTATTTCATGCCAAGAGAGGGAAAAATGAAGCTGTATTCTGGATTCTATATGCGGAGATAACATTTTAGAAAATTGCAGCAGCAACATTGTGAACAGTTTATGAGGAATTCAATCATGAGTCCCTTAACAATTTTGAGAGTTGCATGTATAACTTCCACATCCTAAGATAATTTTTGTATATATCCCATGTTCTTTTGGATTAAGTTTCCTTCTAGATTTGTGTGTGTGTGTGTGTGTGTGTGTGTGTGTGTGGAAAAGGATACCACAGGGCACATGCTCTGGGGTGGGAGTGCTTTAATTAGAGCGGCTCTGAGAGCCGGTGGTATAGCGCTTTAACTAAAGCTCGTTCGACAAGCTTCAGTTAAAGCACTCCCAACGCCATTTTGATATGCGGAGACACTGAATACGTGACACGGAGGCTGCTGGAGCACACTAATTAGTACAGTCCAGCAGACTCACAGCAGACTTATTTAATCAAGTCTGCTCTGACACATGCATTAGCACGTAACAGAGCAGAGCTCCCTCATGTGTATAGGTGCCCACAGTTGCTAGCTGTGTTACACGAGACACTGTGTATTTAGCTTCAAAAGCAAGTACCTCTACTAGAACTAATTGTAAATTAAAGTTCACTGATGTTAGGACCTAAACATCTGGATGTTTAGGACATTAGGACCTAATTTTTCAATATTAAGGGAATAATAATAATAATAATAATAATAATAGAACAAGTTTTAAGAACTTTATTTCAGAATTGCAATTTTCAAATACTGATAACTTCGCTTAAACCTGAAATTTTACAAATTAAGAACCAGAATATTTTGGTCAAAATGAGTACATGCTGTGAAAATTTTTGTATTTGTTGAAAAATAATTTTTCATTGAAAATATATTTGAACAACATAACAATATTGATCAGAACTAATTACTTTATGGCTAAGTACAGACAGTCAAAAAGCCTGAGGCTGAATCCATCTCTATGATTCTAATGCGCCTGTAATTCCATGTGGTTTTTCTTCCAGATTTGGCCACTTGCTTAATACATGATTTCAGCAAATATTTATGTGCATGCAAAGATCTGGAATTAATATCTGATAGTTTCCTGAAGCAAAGCCCAATGTTTGTGCTTGTATAGAGTTTTATTGACACCGACACAATTTTAATGGGTTTTATGTTTAATTGCATACTATCCTGGGTTATTTCAATGCCTGCTCTGGATCAGACTATCAAACCTATTGGTTATTATTGGCTAACAGCAGTAGCCTACTCTTCCTCAGGAAGTATATGAGATACAATCGTATTACAAACACCACCTCTTACTTCTCAATCCACCCTGCACCACTGTCCCCCAAATTTAGATGCACCCTTTCTCAAACAATGGGATCTGATTAATCACCTCCTTGTCAGGTAAAGAGATATTAATTGTGTCAGGATCATTAAGTCCATACGAGGACTTGAGTGATGGAAAGGCCATTGTCTCACTCACACAAACTTCAACATCTCTATTAAACCTCCTAAAAGACCTCAAGACAAGTAGCCTCTTAGCTACATGTCAACAAATGATACTGTAAAACAATAGATTATGTAAAGCAGTGGAGAGACAGCTAAATATTACTGATAAAACTTCCATGAGGATGTCTAGAATGCTCTCTCTAAAGTTTGTTTAAACTCACTGGGTTTACCAGTCTGGAACCATGAAGACTTGGTGTGATGAGACTGCTGAGAATATAGATTGGTCAATGAGCACCATCATTTCATAATTAACCCAGATGTCTACAGTCAGGCCCCCAGATATACCACTGCATCTGCTTTGCAGAGGATGCTTGTGATACTGACCTGGCCAGCCTAAAATTCACCTTTTTTTATAACGGGGACACTCCAGTGGAGAAATGGACCATATCTTTGAAAAAGCCCCCCAAATCCCGCTTGGCAACGTCCTACAATAAAAACATAAGCCCCCCTGCAACCCTACACCCCTGGTGGTATCCTATAACTTAATGCTGGAATTGATGAGACAAATCATCAATTAATTACAGCCTATACTCAACAAAGATGCAAGCAACCATGCATTCAAGCAATAAAACACATGCTAAGTGTACTCTTATAGTAGCAAAGTCACAACTTGTGCAAGGGGTACATCAAGATCATATGAAGTAATATGTGTTTAGCTATTGTCTGACTGCTCCATAGAGACAATGACTGTGTGTAGACGAAATGAGGGGCATGTGTGCACGACACTTTAAAGTGGGTTAAATGATTCTGCACCGCTGTAATGGTGTTGGTGTTCGCATGCTTCAGCGGCATATTGCGCAGTAATTCTGGTCGCTATAGCAAATCCAGTGGCGTAATGCATCTTAAATGACTTGGAGTGCAGCAAACTAAAACTCCAAGGAGGAGTTTTAGTTTGCTGCCCTACAGTCGTGGAGTGAAGCACCCGGCTCTGTGCAGCTCAGGGGCTCTGCAGGAAGCCCATGCAGGCAGCAGCCTGGGAAGGCAGGCTCTGCCTTTTTTCCCTGGAGCCTGCCTGCCTGCCTGCCTGAGCTGTGCAGGGGCCCGGTGTTTCCCTCTGTGGCTGCAGTGCCTCCAAGGACCACCCAAGCTGGGTGCCTGCAGGTGGGTGCCGCCTGGAGTGCAGGGCCCCCACTGCCACGGAGGGAAGCACCAGTCCTCCCCGCAGCCCAGGGACCGCTCCACCCACTGGCAGCTTGTCCTCCCCTCCCCACCACCAGAGAGGCAGGTAAGTTCAGTTGTATGCACGACATGGGGATTTAAAGGGCCCTAAATTGAAGCAGTGTTTTTAAAATCCCACTGCTTCAATTTAGGGTCCCCGTTTCATCTACATATGCCCAATATGAGCAATCTGCGGTCCTCAGCTGTGGCGTTAGCCAGGGACCCTCTGCAGTACCAAGCCTTCAGGTGGGGTGAGGAAAGCCACATGTTGGGAAGAAGGATCTTGGACCTTTCATTTGTCAGGTTGCTCCAGGATCAAGTTGAAAGCCATGCGCCTGCAGCCCCGGAGGGTCCCAGGGCTGGGAGTTATGATCAGCTAGCTGACTATCAGTCCCAGCCCCAGCACCACATTGGAGCCTTTGGGTCAGGACTCTGCTATGGTGCCCAGGCTGGGACCAACTGGCTCTGGTGCAGTGCTGGGGCTGGGATCACCAATGAGGGGGCTGCGCGTGTTACAGATCATAGCAAACATTACCATTCGGCAGCTCAGAACATGTTCTAAAATTTAATTCAACACAAATTTAACACATACTAAGTGTCCTGTGTGACAAAGCCCTCATCACACTGAAGAGAAGCCCTAACCTGTGAGAGAGATTCTGGACCAATCCAGAGGACACTGTACTATACCCAAAGACTGTGTCAGAGTGATAAGAAAAATGCATGAGGATTTATTATTTTTATCTAGATCTATGTATCTTGTATGTTACTGATTCATTAAATTAATTTTTATGGGATCCTGTGCAAAATCTGTGAGTGTTGTATATTCATTGTACATCACTCCAGGATTGTGACACTAGGATTTTCAATTCTGGATATTCAGAAGCATCTCTTTTAACAGTTCCTGCAGAGCGTATTGAATCCTAGCATGCCAGGGCTTTCTAGACCATTTCTCACTGTCTTAATAGATCTTAATACTCAGGTATTAGGTATTTGCAAACTTGCTAAGGGAAATACTCAGATTTGTGGACCACTGGCAAAGTAGTCTGCTCCATCAGGCTTGTGTGTGGCTAAAGAATAGGTACCAAATATGACCAGCTTGTCTACTCTAGTTTTGCTGGCCTTTTCAGATTAAATTAATAGTCTTTAAAGTGCCTACTAAAAGGCAAACTGCAAAGCTGAAATAAAAGTTAAAGCCTGCATTGCCAAACCTCATAAAATCCCATTTAGGCACACAGGTCAGTTTCTAAGTTGATTTTTAGTGATCCTGATATGGTGGTATTTGTGGCTACTCACTGTCTTCAAAAACAGTATGATCCACATCTGGAAATTCTAGGAAACTTTGGTGCAGAATGCTCTATGAATGAGAGAAGCATTCAGCACAAAAACAAGCTTTTCAAAATTCTTTCACCCCCCCGCTTTAGAAATTCACTTCTCTGAAAAGTGGTAGGCTTGGCTTCTATATTTAATGGTTCTAGGTGAATGTAATCATTGTACCAGTGCAAAGATACCTACTATCTATGGCTGCATTGGGTTAATGTAATGACATCATATTGTGCACGTATTTAGCCTTTTCAAGAGCCCAGTCCTTCAGATCTTTGTCAAAATTCTCAGTTTTGGTTAGGTGAATCTCAAGAACTTGCTCTATCTAGAACGTAGGTTGAAGTAGGGTTTATCTTTTACTACATGTTTATACAGTGCCTAGCATACTGGGGCCCTAGCCTGATGTAAATAAATAAATTACACTGATTAATAATTACTATTATTATTATTATTATTAGTTCAAGGTTCACTTCTCAGTGTAATTTATTTTTAAACAAGGCCATTTCAAAGTTATACGAGTACTAAAATGTAATTACTATAACCTTTCTGTATTCTGCATGCTTAGGAAAAGTCAAATTGATTTTGTTTCTAAATGTCATATATCAAGTTCCAACCTACTTTTATTGCAGTGATATAAACCCTTCAATCTTAGTGATAATGCTGATTGAGCTGATATCTCAGCAGTGTGAACTGTCACTAGGTGTTCTTTTACAGTACAACAAGTACTGAATGTTAAGCATAAAATGAATTAAGGATGAAAAATCATGGAAGGAAAATACAGCATATAGTGATGGAGCCAATATGCATTTAGCAAGAAAGATCTTTGCCATGACTCACTGCATTGAACCAAATCTTGCTATATTCTCAATGCAGCGGGCTAAATCAGGGTTCTGATGATCTGGAATGCCCTCTTCCCAACGTACATTCACAAGAAGAATTAAGGAGTTGGCATATATGTGTTTATGTATGACAAAATACAGTAATAGGATTTAAGTGTTTTTCTAGCTGTACTGGTCTAGGGGATATGAGAAGCAAGGTTTGTTTGGTGATACCTTTTACTGGACCAACC